>NW_027077660.1:0-35380 GCF_963924675.1 Phocoena phocoena
ACAGATTTCATTGCTGAGTGATATTGCATTGTACGTACGTGCCACAACTTCTTTATCCATATTTTGCTTTCTGGGATATTTACCTGTTACTGTAGACGAGCTTCTTGTGAACACAGCCGTCCCAAATATTGGGGTGGCTGTCTGTTTTTGATTTTAATTTCCGTAAGCTATAGGACCATAAGTGGAAGTGCCATAGACTGTGTTGCTTTGTTTCTTATGTGTTTCAGGAAACACCATACACTTCTCCAGGCTGGCTGCTGGCAATTTACATCCTGCCAATCAGCATAACAAGGCTCCCTGTTCTCCATATCCTGTCCTACCTTTCTGGATTTTACACTTTTTTCAGATGGCCCTCTTGCCCGGGGGGCAGTGAGACTTCATTGTAGTGCAGATTTCCTTTACAGGCTTGCTTGGTTGGCCAAAAAGGGCGTATGCGTTTTTTCCTGAATATATTCAGGAAAAAACGCATACGCCCTTTTTGGCCAAGTGCATCATTGTCGACGTTCTGCCTCTTTTCCTATGCTTTCAGGGCAATTCCAGTCTACCCCCTGCAATCGTTTTCCTGAAATTCTGCCCCGCTTTCAAGTCCCCTTCGCAGGCTTACTTCAATATATTTTTGGAGGATAGCTGTCATTTATAACTCTGCAGGTTTGTGAATTACAGTGCCCCTGAGCTCCTTTCTTCAACTCGCTTTCTTGTGAACTGGGCACAAAACCGCAGGATTGCTTCAGGCCCTAATCTGTTTCGGGCAGGGCATGCTGAGCCTTTGGTAAATTCCTCTTCCTGGTGGGAAATGAGCGTTACATTTGCCCGTGCAGACACCTACAGCTAGTCTCTCATTGGTTCTCCCTATTCCTGTTCATCTTGCACAGAAATTGCAAGCTGTGCCAAACAGGAGGTTAAAGGCACTGACTCTCCAAGCAGGGAGACTGTTAGTAAATCATCTGGAATGGTGAACCCGAGGACCAGGATACGAAAACTGAGATGCATTTTAAATCATTTCCCCATAACACGGTGGACCATACTGTGGGTTTCACATGCATGTTTTAGCTGGAGGAAGAATCCCTTGAACCTGAAGAGTTGGGACCCATGGAATAGGTACCATACAGTATGACTTCAAAGGGTGTGCATTTGCTCACCTAAACTCACCAATGCTATCAGCCTGAAGTGTCCAGCCTTATGTCTCAACCAGCTCTGGGTGTAGATGTGGTCAATCCCGGTTGCATCACATGCCCTGAGTGAATTATTTAAGAATTGCTCTCTATTTCACTGTCTTTGTGTTTTGTTTTCGAAATTTATTTTGATAATGGGATTTATCGGATTTTCACTGCTGCCTTTCGGCCGCTGTACACACCCTTGATTCTCTTACGGAGACATATATATCAATGGGTTTTAAGATTCTTCCTAGTCAGGTATAATCCTAGGCGTTGAATATGTGGTGTTGGGTCCATTTCGTTGAGCAAGGAGTAGGTCTTGTCTATTACATATTGGGCTTATGGAAAGTTATCTGTGCTAATTTCAGTCTCTGGTTTTATGCAGCACCCCAAGGCACCTTTCCCCATAAGCAAGCACTAGTTGGTTTTCTAAATTTGAGACCCTTTTCTATTTTGTAATTCAGTTCATGTGTAGTCAAGTTTACATTCCGTGTATTCGTGATATCTTATGATGTTTCTTTTTCTGTGTGACGTAGTTCACGTAGAATCACCGTACCTGCATCCACTCACTATGCCGCTATGGGCCTGATGACACAGATTTCATTGCTGAGTGATATTGCATTGTACGTACGTGCCACAAGTTCTTTATCCATTTTTTGCTTTCTGGGATATTTACCTGATACTGTAGACGAGCTTCTTGTGAACACAGCCGTCTCAAATATTGGGGTGGCTGTCTGTTTTTGATTTTAATTTCCGTAAGCTATAGGACCATAAGTGGAAGTGCCATAGGCTGTGTTGCTTTGTTTCTTTCGTGTTTCAGGAAACACCATACACTTCTCCAGGGTGGCTGCTGGCAATTTACATCCTGCCAATCAGCATAACAAGGCTCCCTGTTCTCCATATCCTGTCCTACCTTTCTGGATTTTACACTTTTTTCAGATGGCCCTTTTGCCAGGGGGGCAGTGAGACTTCATTGTAGTGCAGATTTCATTTACAGGCTTGCTTGGTTGGCCAAAAAGGGCGTATGCGTTTTTTCCTGAATATATTCAGGAAAAAACGCATACGCCCTTTTTGGCCAAGTGCATCATTGTCGACGTTCTGCCTCTTTTCCTATGCTTTCAGGGCAATTCCAGTCTACCCCCTGCAATCGTTTTCCTGAAATTCTGCCCCGCTTTCAAGTCCCCTTCGCAGGCTTACTTCAATATATTTTTGGAGGAAAGCTGTCATTTATAACTCTGCAGGTTTGTGAATTACAGTGCCCCTGAGCTCCTTTCTTCAACTCGCTTTCTTGTGAGCTGGGCACAAAACCGCAGGATTGCTTCAGGCCCTAATCTGTTTCCAGCAGGGCACACTGAGCCTTTGTTTAATTCCTCTTCCTGGTGGGCAATGAGCGTTACATTTGCCCGTGCAGACACCTACAGCTAGTCTCTCATTGGTTCTCCCTATTCCTGTTCATTTTGCACAGAAATTGCAAGCTGTGCCAAAGAGGAGGTTAAAGGCACTGACTCTCCAAGCGGGGAGAGTGTTAGTAAAGCATCTGGAATGGTGAACCCGAGGACCAGGATACGAAAACTGAGATGCATTTTAAATCATTTCCCAATCACATGGTGGACGATACTCTTGGTTTCCCATGCATGTTTTAGCTGGAGGAAGAATCCCTTGAACCTGGAGAGTTGGGACCCATGGAATGGGTACCATGCAGTATGACTTCAAAGGGTCTGCATTTGCTCACCGAAACTCACCAATGCTATCAGCCTGAAGTGTCCAGCCTTATGTCTCAACCAGCTCTGGGTGTAGATGTGTTAAATCCCGGTTGCATCACATGCCCTGAGTGAATTATTTAAGAATTGCTCTCTATTTCACTGTCTTTATGATTTTTTTTTGAAATTTATTTTGATAATGGGATTTATCGGATTTTCACTGCTGCGTTTATGCCGCTGTACACACGCTTGATTCTCTTATGGAGACATATATATCCATGGGTTTTAAGATTCTTCCTAGTCAGGTATATTCCTAGGCGTTGAATATGTGGTGTTGGGTCCATTTCGTTGAGCAAGGAGTAGGTCTTGTCTATTACATATTTGGCTTATGGAAAGTTATCTGTGCTAATTTCAGTCTCTGGTTTTATGAAGCACCCCAACGCACCTTTCCCCATAAGCAAGCACTAGTTGGTTTTCTAAATTTGAGACCCTGTTCTGTTTTGTAATTCAGTTCATGTGTAGTCAAGGTTACATTCCGTGTATTAGTGATATCTTATGATGTTTCTTTTTCTGTGTGACGTAGTTCACGTAGAATCACCGTACCTGCATCCACTCACTATGCCGCTACGGGCCTGATGACACAGATTTCATTGCTGAGTGATATTGCATTGTACGTACGTGCCACAACTTCTTTATCCATATTTTGCTTTCTGGGATATTTACCTGTTACTGTAGACGAGCTTCTTGTGAACACAGCCGTCCCAAATATTGGGGTGGCTGTCTGTTTTTGATTTTAATTTCCGTAAGCTATAGGACCATAAGTGGAAGTGCCATAGACTGTGTTGCTTTGTTTCTTATGTGTTTCAGGAAACACCATACACTTCTCCAGGCTGGCTGCTGGCAATTTACATCCTGCCAATCAGCATAACAAGGCTCCCTGTTCTCCATATCCTGTCCTACCTTTCTGGATTTTACACTTTTTTCAGATGGCCCTCTTGCCCGGGGGGCAGTGAGACTTCATTGTAGTGCAGATTTCCTTTACAGGCTTGCTTGGTTGGCCAAAAAGGGCGTATGCGTTTTTTCCTGAATATATTCAGGAAAAAACGCATACGCCCTTTTTGGCCAAGTGCATCATTGTCGACGTTCTGCCTCTTTTCCTATGCTTTCAGGGCAATTCCAGTCTACCCCCTGCAATCGTTTTCCTGAAATTCTGCCCCGCTTTCAAGTCCCCTTCGCAGGCTTACTTCAATATATTTTTGGAGGATAGCTGTCATTTATAACTCTGCAGGTTTGTGAATTACAGTGCCCCTGAGCTCCTTTCTTCAACTCGCTTTCTTGTGAACTGGGCACAAAACCGCAGGATTGCTTCAGGCCCTAATCTGTTTCGGGCAGGGCATGCTGAGCCTTTGGTAAATTCCTCTTCCTGGTGGGAAATGAGCGTTACATTTGCCCGTGCAGACACCTACAGCTAGTCTCTCATTGGTTCTCCCTATTCCTGTTCATCTTGCACAGAAATTGCAAGCTGTGCCAAACAGGAGGTTAAAGGCACTGACTCTCCAAGCAGGGAGACTGTTAGTAAATCATCTGGAATGGTGAACCCGAGGACCAGGATACGAAAAGGGAGATGCATTTTAAATCATTTCCCCATAACACGGTGGACCATACTGTGGGTTTCACATGCATGTTTTAGCTGGAGGAAGAATCCCTTGAACCTGAAGAGTTGGGACCCATGGAATAGGTACCATACAGTATGACTTCAAAGGGTGTGCATTTGCTCACCTAAACTCACCAATGCTATCAGCCTGAAGTGTCCAGCCTTATGTCTCAACCAGCTCTGGGTGTAGATGTGGTCAATCCCGGTTGCATCACATGCCCTGAGTGAATTATTTAAGAATTGCTCTCTATTTCACTGTCTTTGTGTTTTGTTTTCGAAATTTATTTTGATAATGGGATTTATCGGATTTTCACTGCTGCCTTTCGGCCGCTGTACACACCCTTGATTCTCTTACGGAGACATATATATCCATGGGTTTTAAGATTCTTCCTAGTCAGGTATATTCCTAGGCGTTGAATATGTGGTGTGGGGTCCATTTCGTTGAGCAAGGAGTAGGTCTTGTCTATTACATATTGGGCTTATGGAAAGTTATCTGTGCTAATTTCAGTCTCTGGTTTTATGCAGCACCCCAAGGCACCTTTCCCCATAAGCAAGCACTAGTTGGTTTTCTAAATTTGAGACCCTTTTCTATTTTGTAATTCAGTTCATGTGTAGTCAAGTTTACATTCCGTTTATTCGTGATATCTTATGATGTTTCTTTTTCTGTGTGACGTAGTTCACGTAGAATCACCGTACCTGCATCCACTCACTATGCCGCTATGGGCCTGATGACACAGATTTCATTGCTGAGTGATATTGCATTGTACGTACGTGCCACAAGTTCTTTATCCATTTTTTGCTTTCTGGGATATTTACCTGATACTGTAGACGAGCTTCTTGTGAACACAGCCGTCTCAAATATTGGGGTGGCTGTCTGTTTTTGATTTTAATTTCCGTAAGCTATAGGACCATAAGTGGAAGTGCCATAGGCTGTGTTGCTTTGTTTCTTTCGTGTTTCAGGAAACACCATACACTTCTCCAGGGTGGCTGCTGGCAATTTACATCCTGCCAATCAGCATAACAAGGCTCCCTGTTCTCCATATCCTGTCCTACCTTTCTGGATTTTACACTTTTTTCAGATGGCCCTTTTGCCAGGGGGGCAGTGAGACTTCATTGTAGTGCAGATTTCATTTACAGGCTTGCTTGGTTGGCCAAAAAGGGCGTATGCGTTTTTTCCTGAATATATTCAGGAAAAAACGCATACGCCCTTTTTGGCCAAGTGCATCATTGTCGACGTTCTGCCTCTTTTCCTATGCTTTCAGGGCAATTCCAGTCTACCCCCTGCAATCGTTTTCCTGAAATTCTGCCCTGCTTTCAAGTCCCCTTCGCAGGCTTACTTCAATATATTTTTGGAGGAAAGCTGTCATTTATAACTCTGCAGGTTTGTGAATTACAGTGCCCCTGAGCTCCTTTCTTCAACTCGCTTTCTTGTGAGCTGGGCACAAAACCGCAGGATTGCTTCAGGCCCTAATCTGTTTCCAGCAGGGCACACTGAGCCTTTGTTTAATTCCTCTTCCTGGTGGGCAATGAGCGTTACATTTGCCCGTGCAGACACCTACAGCTAGTCTCTCATTGGTTCTCCCTATTCCTGTTCATTTTGCACAGAAATTGCAAGCTGTGCCAAAGAGGAGGTTAAAGGCACTGACTCTCCAAGCGGGGAGAGTGTTAGTAAAGCATCTGGAATGGTGAACCCGAGGACCAGGATACGAAAACTGAGATGCATTTTAAATCATTTCCCAATCACATGGTGGACGATACTCTTGGTTTCCCATGCATGTTTTAGCTGGAGGAAGAATCCCTTGAACCTGGAGAGTTGGGACCCATGGAATGGGTACCATGCAGTATGACTTCAAAGGGTCTGCATTTGCTCACCGAAACTCACCAATGCTATCAGCCTGAAGTGTCCAGCCTTATGTCTCAACCAGCTCTGGGTGTAGATGTGTTAAATCCCGGTTGCATCACATGCCCTGAGTGAATTATTTAAGAATTGCTCTCTATTTCACTGTCTTTATGATTTTTTTTTGAAATTTATTTTGATAATGGGATTTATCGGATTTTCACTGCTGCGTTTATGCCGCTGTACACACGCTTGATTCTCTTACGGAGACATATATATCCATGGGTTTTAAGATTCTTCCTAGTCAGGTATATTCCTAGGCGTTGAATATGTGGTGTTGGGTCCATTTCGTTGAGCAAGGAGTAGGTCTTGTCTATTACATATTTGGCTTATGGAAAGTTATCTGTGCTAATTTCAGTCTCTGGTTTATGAAGCACCCCAACGCACCTTTCCCCATAAGCAAGCACTAGTTGGTTTTCTAAATTTGAGACCCTGTTCTGTTTTGTAATTCAGTTCATGTGTAGTCAAGTTTACATTCCGTGTATTAGTGATATCTTATGATGTTTCTTTTTCTGTGTGACGTAGTTCACGTAGAATCACCGTACCTGCATCCACTCACTATGCCGCTACGGGCCTGATGACACAGATTTCATTGCTGAGTGATATTGCATTGTACGTACGTGCCACAACTTCTTTATCCATATTTTGCTTTCTGGGATATTTACCTGTTACTGTAGACGAGCTTCTTGTGAACACAGCCGTCCCAAATATTGGGGTGGCTGTCTGTTTTTGATTTTAATTTCCGAAAGCTATAGGACCATAAGTGGAAGTGCCATAGACTGTGTTGCTTTGTTTCTTATGTGTTTCAGGAAACACCATACACTTCTCCAGGCTGGCTGCTGGCAATTTACATCTTGCCAATCAGCATAACAAGGCTCCCTGTTCTCCATATCCTGTCCTACCTTTCTGGATTTTACACTTTTTTCAGATGGCCCTCTTGCCCGGGGGGCAGTGAGACTTCATTGTAGTGCAGATTTCCTTTACAGGCTTGCTTGGTTGGCCAAAAAGGGCGTATGCGTTTTTTCCTGAATATATTCAGGAAAAAACGCATACGCCCTTTTTGGCCAAGTGCATCATTGTCGAGGTTCTGCCTCTTTTCCTATGCTTTCAGGGCAATTCCAGTCTACCCCCTGCAATCGTTTTCCTGAAATTCTGCCCCGCTTTCAAGTCCCCTTCGCAGGCTTACTTCAATATATTTTTGGAGGAAAGCTGTCATTTATAACTCTGCAGGTTTGTGAATTACAGTGCCCCTGAGCTCCTTATTTCAACTCGCTTTCTTGTGAGCTGGGCACAAAACCGCAGGATTGCTTCAGGCCCTAATCTGTTTCCAGCAGGGCACACTGAGCCTTTGTTTAATTCCTCTTCCTGGTGGGAAATGAGCGTTACATTTGCCCGTGCAGACACCTACAGCTAGTCTCTCATTGGTTCTCCCTATTCCTGTTCATTTTGCACAGAAATTGCAAGCTGTGCCAAAGAGGAGGTTAAAGGCACTGACTCTCCAAGCGGGGAGAGTGTTAGTAAAGCATCTGGAATGGTGAACCCGAGGACCAGGATACGAAAACTGAGATGCATTTTAAATCATTTCCCAATCACATGGTGGACGATACTCTTGGTTTCCCATGCATGTTTTAGCTGGAGGAAGAATCCCTTGAACCTGGAGAGTTGGGACCCATGGAATGGGTACCATGCAGTATGACTTCAAAGGGTCTGCATTTGCTCACCGAAACTCACCAATGCTATCAGCCTGAAGTGTCCAGCCTTATGTCTCAACCAGCTCTGGGTGTAGATGTGTTAAATCCCGGTTGCATCACATGCCCTGAGTGAATTATTTAAGAATTGCTCTCTATTTCACTGTCTTTATGATTTTTTTTTGAAATTTATTTTGATAATGGGATTTATCGGATTTTCACTGCTGCGTTTATGCCGCTGTACACACGCTTGATTCTCTTACGGAGACATATATATCCATGGGTTTTAAGATTCTTCCTAGTCAGGTATATTCCTAGGCGTTGAATATGTGGTGTTGGGTCCATTTCGTTGAGCAAGGAGTAGGTCTTGTCTATTACATATTTGGCTTATGGAAAGTTATCTGTGCTAATTTCAGTCTCTGGTTTATGAAGCACCCCAATGCACCTTTCCCCATAAGCAAGCACTAGTTGGTTTTCTAAATTTGAGACCCTGTTCTGTTTTGTAATTCAGTTCATGTGTAGTCAAGTTTACATTCCGTGTATTAGTGATATCTTATGATGTTTCTTTTTCTGTGTGACGTAGTTCACGTAGAATCACCGTACCTGCATCCACTCACTATGCCGCTACGGGCCTGATGACACAGATTTCATTGCTGAGTGATATTGCATTGTACGTACGTGCCACAACTTCTTTATCCATATTTTGCTTTCTGGGATATTTACCTGTTACTGTAGACGAGCTTCTTGTGAACACAGCCGTCCCAAATATTGGGGTGGCTGTCTGTTTTTGATTTTAATTTCCGAAAGCTATAGGACCATAAGTGGAAGTGCCATAGACTGTGTTGCTTTGTTTCTTATGTGTTTCAGGAAACACCATACACTTCTCCAGGCTGGCTGCTGGCAATTTACATCCTGCCAATCAGCATAACAAGGCTCCCTGTTCTCCATATCCTGTCCTACCTTTCTGGATTTTACACTTTTTTCAGATGGCCCTCTTGCCCGGGGGGCAGTGAGACTTCATTGTAGTGCAGATTTCCTTTACAGGCTTGCTTGGTTGGCCAAAAGGGCGTATGCGTTTTTTCCTGAATATATTCAGGAAAAAACGCATACGCCCTTTTTGGCCAAGTGCATCATTGTCGACGTTCTGCCTCTTTTCCTATGCTTTCAGGGCAATTCCAGTCTACCCCCTGCAATCGTTTTCCTGAAATTCTGCCCCGCTTTCAAGTCCCCTTCGCAGGCTTACTTCAATATATTTTTGGAGGATAGCTGTCATTTATAACTCTGCAGGTTTGTGAATTACAGTGCCCCTGAGCTCCTTTCTTCAACTCGCTTTCTTGTGAGCTGGGCACAAAACCGCAGGATTGCTTCAGGCCCTAATCTGTTTCCAGCAGGGCACACTGAGCCTTTGTTTAATTCCTCTTCCTGGTGGGCAATGAGCGTTACATTTGCCCGTGCAGACACCTACAGCTAGTCTCTCATTGGTTCTCCCTATTCCTGTTCATTTTGCACAGAAATTGCAAGCTGTGCCAAAGAGGAGGTTAAAGGCACTGACTCTCCAAGCGGGGAGAGTGTTAGTAAAGCATCTGGAATGGTGAACCCGAGGACCAGGATACGAAAACTGAGATGCATTTTAAATCATTTCCCAATCACATGGTGGACGATACTCTTGGTTTCCCATGCATGTTTTAGCTGGAGGAAGAATCCCTTGAACCTGGAGAGTTGGGACCCATGGAATGGGTACCATGCAGTATGACTTCAAAGGGTCTGCATTTGCTCACCGAAACTCACCAATGCTATCAGCCTGAAGTGTCCAGCCTTATGTCTCAACCAGCTCTGGGTGTAGATGTGTTAAATCCCGGTTGCATCACATGCCCTGAGTGAATTATTTAAGAATTGCTCTCTATTTCACTGTCTTTATGATTTTTTTTTGAAATTTATTTTGATAATGGGATTTATCGGATTTTCACTGCTGCGTTTATGCCGCTGTACACACGCTTGATTCTCTTACGGAGACATATATATCCATGGGTTTTAAGATTCTTCCTAGTCAGGTATATTCCTAGGCGTTGAATATGTGGTGTTGGGTCCATTTCGTTGAGCAAGGAGTAGGTCTTGTCTATTACATATTTGGCTTATGGAAAGTTATCTGTGCTAATTTCAGTCTCTGGTTTATGAAGCACCCCAACGCACCTTTCCCCATAAGCAAGCACTAGTTGGTTTTCTAAATTTGAGACCCTGTTCTGTTTTGTAATTCAGTTCATGTGTAGTCAAGTTTACATTCCGTGTATTAGTGATATCTTATGATGTTTCTTTTTCTGTGTGACGTAGTTCACGTAGAATCACCGTACCTGCATCCACTCACTATGCCGCTACGGGCCTGATGACACAGATTTCATTGCTGAGTGATATTGCATTGTACGTACGTGCCACAACTTCTTTATCCATATTTTGCTTTCTGGGATATTTACCTGTTACTGTAGACGAGCTTCTTGTGAACACAGCCGTCCCAAATATTGGGGTGGCTGTCTGTTTTTGATTTTAATTTCCGAAAGCTATAGGACCATAAGTGGAAGTGCCATAGACTGTGTTGCTTTGTTTCTTATGTGTTTCAGGAAACACCATACACTTCTCCAGGCTGGCTGCTGGCAATTTACATCCTGCCAATCAGCATAACAAGGCTCCCTGTTCTCCATATCCTGTCCTACCTTTCTGGATTTTACACTTTTTTCAGATGGCCCTCTTGCCCGGGGGGCAGTGAGACTTCATTGTAGTGCAGATTTCCTTTACAGGCTTGCTTGGTTGGCCAAAAAGGGCGTATGCGTTTTTTCCTGAATATATTCAGGAAAAAACGCATACGCCCTTTTTGGCCAAGTGCATCATTGTCGACGTTCTGCCTCTTTTCCTATGCTTTCAGGGCAATTCCAGTCTACCCCCTGCAATCGTTTTCCTGAAATTCTGCCCCGCTTTCAAGTCCCCTTCGCAGGCTTACTTCAATATATTTTTGGAGGATAGCTGTCATTTATAACTCTGCAGGTTTGTGAATTACAGTGCCCCTGAGCTCCTTTCTTCAACTCGCTTTCTTGTGAGCTGGGCACAAAACCGCAGGATTGCTTCAGGCCCTAATCTGTTTCCAGCAGGGCACACTGAGCCTTTGTTTAATTCCTCTTCCTGGTGGGCAATGAGCGTTACATTTGCCCGTGCAGACACCTACAGCTAGTCTCTCATTGGTTCTCCCTATTCCTGTTCATTTTGCACAGAAATTGCAAGCTGTGCCAAAGAGGAGGTTAAAGGCACTGACTCTCCAAGCGGGGAGAGTGTTAGTAAAGCATCTGGAATGGTGAACCCGAGGACCAGGATACGAAAACTGAGATGCATTTTAAATCATTTCCCAATCACATGGTGGACGATACTCTTGGTTTCCCATGCATGTTTTAGCTGGAGGAAGAATCCCTTGAACCTGGAGAGTTGGGACCCATGGAATGGGTACCATGCAGTATGACTTCAAAGGGTCTGCATTTGCTCACCGAAACTCACCAATGCTATCAGCCTGAAGTGTCCAGCCTTATGTCTCAACCAGCTCTGGGTGTAGATGTGTTAAATCCCGGTTGCATCACATGCCCTGAGTGAATTATTTAAGAATTGCTCTCTATTTCACTGTCTTTATGATTTTTTTTTGAAATTTATTTTGATAATGGGATTTATCGGATTTTCACTGCTGCGTTTATGCCGCTGTACACACGCTTGATTCTCTTACGGAGACATATATATCCATGGGTTTTAAGATTCTTCCTAGTCAGGTATATTCCTAGGCGTTGAATATGTGGTGTTGGGTCCATTTCGTTGAGCAAGGAGTAGGTCTTGTCTATTACATATTTGGCTTATGGAAAGTTATCTGTGCTAATTTCAGTCTCTGGTTTTATGAAGCACCCCAACGCACCTTTCCCCATAAGCAAGCACTAGTTGGTTTTCTAAATTTGAGACCCTGTTCTGTTTTGTAATTCAGTTCATGTGTAGTCAAGTTTACATTCCGTGTATTAGTGATATCTTATGATGTTTCTTTTTCTGTGTGACGTAGTTCACGTAGAATCACCGTACCTGCATCCACTCACTATGCCGCTACGGGCCTGATGACACAGATTTCATTGCTGAGTGATATTGCATTGTACGTACGTGCCACAACTTCTTTATCCATATTTTGCTTTCTGGGATATTTACCTGTTACTGTAGACGAGCTTCTTGTGAACACAGCCGTCCCAAATATTGGGGTGGCTGTCTGTTTTTGATTTTAATTTCCGTAAGCTATAGGACCATAAGTGGAAGTGCCATAGACTGTGTTGCTTTGTTTCTTATGTGTTTCAGGAAACACCATACACTTCTCCAGGCTGGCTGCTGGCAATTTACATCCTGCCAATCAGCATAACAAGGCTCCCTGTTCTCCATATCCTGTCCTACCTTTCTGGATTTTACACTTTTTTCAGATGGCCCTCTTGCCCGGGGGGCAGTGAGACTTCATTGTAGTGCAGATTTCCTTTACAGGCTTGCTTGGTTGGCCAAAAAGGGCGTATGCGTTTTTTCCTGAATATATTCAGGAAAAAACGCATACGCCCTTTTTGGCCAAGTGCATCATTGTCGACGTTCTGCCTCTTTTCCTATGCTTTCAGGGCAATTCCAGTCTACCCCCTGCAATCGTTTTCCTGAAATTCTGCCCCGCTTTCAAGTCCCCTTCGCAGGCTTACTTCAATATATTTTTGGAGGATAGCTGTCATTTATAACTCTGCAGGTTTGTGAATTACAGTGCCCCTGAGCTCCTTTCTTCAACTCGCTTTCTTGTGAACTGGGCACAAAACCGCAGGATTGCTTCAGGCCCTAATCTGTTTCGGGCAGGGCATGCTGAGCCTTTGGTAAATTCCTCTTCCTGGTGGGAAATGAGCGTTACATTTGCCCGTGCAGACACCTACAGCTAGTCTCTCATTGGTTCTCCCTATTCCTGTTCATCTTGCACAGAAATTGCAAGCTGTGCCAAACAGGAGGTTAAAGGCACTGACTCTCCAAGCAGGGAGACTGTTAGTAAATCATCTGGAATGGTGAACCCGAGGACCAGGATACGAAAAGGGAGATGCATTTTAAATCATTTCCCCATAACACGGTGGACCATACTGTGGGTTTCACATGCATGTTTTAGCTGGAGGAAGAATCCCTTGAACCTGAAGAGTTGGGACCCATGGAATAGGTACCATACAGTATGACTTCAAAGGGTGTGCATTTGCTCACCTAAACTCACCAATGCTATCAGCCTGAAGTGTCCAGCCTTATGTCTCAACCAGCTCTGGGTGTAGATGTGGTCAATCCCGGTTGCATCACATGCCCTGAGTGAATTATTTAAGAATTGCTCTCTATTTCACTGTCTTTGTGTTTTGTTTTCGAAATTTATTTTGATAATGGGATTTATCGGATTTTCACTGCTGCCTTTCGGCCGCTGTACACACGCTTGATTCTCTTACGGAGACATATATATCCATGGGTTTTAAGATTCTTCCTAGTCAGGTATATTCCTAGGCGTTGAATATGTGGTGTTGGGTCCATTTCGTTGAGCAAGGAGTAGGTCTTGTCTATTACATATTGGGCTTATGGAAAGTTATCTGTGCTAATTTCAGTCTCTGGTTTTATGCAGCACCCCAAGGCACCTTTCCCCATAAGCAAGCACTAGTTGGTTTTCTAAATTTGAGACCCTTTTCTATTTTGTAATTCAGTTCATGTGTAGTCAAGTTTACATTCCGTGTATTCGTGATATCTTATGATGTTTCTTTTTCTGTGTGACGTAGTTCACGTAGAATCACCGTACCTGCATCCACTCACTATGCCGCTATGGGCCTGATGACACAGATTTCATTGCTGAGTGATATTGCATTGTACGTACGTGCCACAAGTTCTTTATCCATTTTTTGCTTTCTGGGATATTTACCTGATACTGTAGACGAGCTTCTTGTGAACACAGCCGTCTCAAATATTGGGGTGGCTGTCTGTTTTTGATTTTAATTTCCGTAAGCTATAGGACCATAAGTGGAAGTGCCATAGGCTGTGTTGCTTTGTTTGTTTCGTGTTTCAGGAAACACCATACACTTCTCCAGGGTGGCTGCTGGCAATTTACATCCTGCCAATCAGCATAACAAGGCTCCCTGTTCTCCATATCCTGTCCTACCTTTCTGGATTTTACACTTTTTTCAGATGGCCCTTTTGCCAGGGGGGCAGTGAGACTTCATTGTAGTGCAGATTTCATTTACAGGCTTGCTTGGTTGGCCAAAAAGGGCGTATGCGTTTTTTCCTGAATATATTCAGGAAAAAACGCATACGCCCTTTTTGGCCAAGTGCATCATTGTCGACGTTCTGCCTCTTTTCCTATGCTTTCAGGGCAATTCCAGTCTACCCCCTGCAATCGTTTTCCTGAAATTCTGCCCTGCTTTCAAGTCCCCTTCGCAGGCTTACTTCAATATATTTTTGGAGGAAAGCTGTCATTTATAACTCTGCAGGTTTGTGAATTACAGTGCCCCTGAGCTCCTTTCTTCAACTCGCTTTCTTGTGAGCTGGGCACAAAACCGCAGGATTGCTTCAGGCCCTAATCTGTTTCCAGCAGGGCACACTGAGCCTTTGTTTAATTCCTCTTCCTGGTGGGCAATGAGCGTTACATTTGCCCGTGCAGACACCTACAGCTAGTCTCTCATTGGTTCTCCCTATTCCTGTTCATTTTGCACAGAAATTGCAAGCTGTGCCAAAGAGGAGGTTAAAGGCACTGACTCTCCAAGCGGGGAGAGTGTTAGTAAAGCATCTGGAATGGTGAACCCGAGGACCAGGATACGAAAACTGAGATGCATTTTAAATCATTTCCCAATCACATGGTGGACGATACTCTTGGTTTCCCATGCATGTTTTAGCTGGAGGAAGAATCCCTTGAACCTGGAGAGTTGGGACCCATGGAATGGGTACCATGCAGTATGACTTCAAAGGGTCTGCATTTGCTCACCGAAACTCACCAATGCTATCAGCCTGAAGTGTCCAGCCTTATGTCTCAACCAGCTCTGGGTGTAGATGTGTTAAATCCCGGTTGCATCACATGCCCTGAGTGAATTATTTAAGAATTGCTCTCTATTTCACTGTCTTTATGATTTTTTTTTGAAATTTATTTTGATAATGGGATTTATCGGAATTTCACTGCTGCGTTTATGCCGCTGTACACACGCTTGATTCTCTTACGGAGACATATATATCCATGGGTTTTAAGATTCTTCCTAGTCAGGTATATTCCTAGGCGTTGAATATGTGGTGTTGGGTCCATTTCGTTGAGCAAGGAGTAGGTCTTGTCTATTACATATTTGGCTTACGGAAAGTTATCTGTGCTAATTTCAGTCTCTGGTTTATGAAGCACCCCAACGCACCTTTCCCCATAAGCAAGCACTAGTAGGTTTTCTAAATTTGAGACCCTGTTCTGTTTTGTAATTCAGTTCATGTGTAGTCAAGTTTACATTCCGTGTATTAGTGATATCTTATGATGTTTCTTTTTCTGTGTGACGTAGTTCACGTAGAATCACCGTACCTGCATCCACTCACTATGCCGCTACGGGCCTGATGACACAGATTTCATTGCTGAGTGATATTGCATTGTACGTACGTGCCACAACTTCTTTATCCATATTTTGCTTTCTGGGATATTTACCTGTTACTGTAGACGAGCTTCTTGTGAACACAGCCGTCCCAAATATTGGGGTGGCTGTCTGTTTTTGATTTTAATTTCCGTAAGCTATAGGACCATAAGTGGAAGTGCCATAGACTGTGTTGCTTTGTTTCTTATGTGTTTCAGGAAACACCATACACTTCTCCAGGCTGGCTGCTGGTAATTTACATCCTGCCAATCAGCATAACAAGGCTCCCTGATCTCCATATACTGTCCTACCTTTCTGGATTTTACACTTTTTTCAGATGGCCCTCTTGCCCGGGGGGCAGTGAGACTTCATTGTAGTGCAGATTTCCTTTACAGGCTTTCTTGGTTGGCCAAAAAGGGCGTATGCGTTTTTTCCTGAATATATTCAGGAAAAAACGCATACGCCCTTTTTGGCCAAGTGCATCATTGTCGACGTTCTGCCTCTTTTCCTATGCTTTCAGGGCAATTCCAGTCTACCGCCTGCAATCGTTTTCCTGAAATTCTGCCCCGCTTTCAAGTCCCCTTCGCAGGCTTACTTCAATATATTTTTGGAGGATAGCTGTCATTTATAACTCTGCAGGTTTGTGAATTACAGTGCCCCTGAGCTCCTTTCTTCAACTCGCTTTCTTGTGAACTGGGCACAAAACCGCAGGATTGCTTCAGGCCCTAATCTGTTTCGGGCAGGGCATGCTGAGCCTTTGGTAAATTCCTCTTCCTGGTGGGAAATGGGCGTTACATTTGCCCGTGCAGACACCTACAGCTAGTCTCTCATTGGTTCTCCCTATTCCTCTTCATCTTGCACAGAAATTGCAAGCTGTGCCAAACAGGAGGTTAAAGGCACTGACTCTCCAAGCAGGGAGACTGTTAGTAAATCATCTGGAATGGTGAACCCGAGGACCAGGATACGAAAAGGGAGATGCATTTTAAATCATTTCCCCATAACACGGTGGACCATACTGTGGGTTTCACATGCATGTTTTAGCTGGAGGAAGAATCCCTTGAACCTGAATAGTTGGGACCCATGGAATAGGTACCATACAGTATGACTTCAAAGGGTGTGCATTTGCTCACCTAAACTCACCAATGCTATCAGCCTGAAGTGTCCAGCCTTATGTCTCAACCAGCTCTGGGTGTAGATGTGGTCAATCCCGGTTGCATCACATGCCCTGAGTGAATTATTTAAGAATTGCTCTCTATTTCACTGTCTTTGTGTTTTGTTTTCGAAATTTATTTTGATAATGGGATTTATCGGATTTTCACTGCTGCCTTTCGGCCGCTGTACACTCCCTTGATTCTCTTACGGAGACATATATATCCATGGGTTTTAAGATTCTTCCTAGTCAGGTATATTCCTAGGCGTTGAATATGTGGTGTGGGGTCCATTTCGTTGAGCAAGGAGTAGGTCTTGTCTATTACATATTGGGCTTATGGAAAGTTATCTGTGCTAATTTCAGTCTCTGGTTTTATGCAGCACCCCAAGGCACCTTTCCCCATAAGCAAGCACTAGTTGGTTTTCTAAATTTGAGACCCTTTTCTATTTTGTAATTCAGTTCATGTGTAGTCAAGTTTACATTCCGTGTATTCGTGATATCTTATGATGTTTCTTTTTCTGTGTGACGTAGTTCACGTAGAATCACCGTACCTGCATCCACTCACTATGCCGCTATGGGCCTGATGACACAGATTTCATTGCTGAGTGATATTGCATTGTACGTACGTGCCACAAGTTCTTTATCCATTTTTTGCTTTCTGGGATATTTACCTGATACTGTAGACGAGCTTCTTGTGAACACAGCCGTCTCAAATATTGGGGTGGCTGTCTGTTTTTGATTTTAATTTCCGTAAGCTATAGGACCAAAAGTGGAAGTGCCATAGGCTGTGTTGCTTTGTTTCTTTCGTGTTTCAGGAAACACCATACACTTCTCCAGGGTGGCTGCTGGCAATTTACATCCTGCCAATCAGCATAACAAGGCTCCCTGTTCTCCATATCCTGTCCTACCTTTCTGGATTTTACACTTTTTTCAGATGGCCCTTTTGCCAGGGGGGCAGTGAGACTTCATTGTAGTGCAGATTTCATTTACAGGCTTGCTTGGTTGGCCAAAAAGGGCGTATGCGTTTTTTCCTGAATATATTCAGGAAAAAACGCATACGCCCTTTTTGGCCAAGTGCATCATTGTCGACGTTCTGCCTCTTTTCCTATGCTTTCAGGGCAATTCCAGTCTACCCCCTGCAATCGTTTTCCTGAAATTCTGCCCCGCTTTCAAGTCCCCTTCGCAGGCTTACTTCAATATATTTTTGGAGGAAAGCTGTCATTTATAACTCTGCAGGTTTGTGAATTACAGTGCCCCTGAGCTCCTTTCTTCAACTCGCTTTCTTGTGAGCTGGGCACAAAACCGCAGGATTGCTTCAGGCCCTAATCTGTTTCCAGCAGGGCACACTGAGCCTTTGTTTAATTCCTCTTCCTGGTGGGCAATGAGCGTTACATTTGCCCGTGCAGACACCTACAGCTAGTCTCTCATTGGTTCTCCCTATTCCTGTTCATTTTGCACAGAAATTGCAAGCTGTGCCAAAGAGGAGGTTAAAGGCACTGACTCTCCAAGCAGGGAGAGTGTTAGTAAAGCATCTGGAATGGTGAACCCGAGGACCAGGATACGAAAACTGAGATGCATTTTAAATCATTTCCCAATCACATGGTGGACGATACTCTTGGTTTCCCATGCATGTTTTAGCTGGAGGAAGAATCCCTTGAACCTGCAGAGTTGGGACCCATGGAATGGGTACCATGCAGCATGACTTCAAAGGGTCTGCATTTGCTCACCGAAACTCACCAATGCTATCAGCCTGAAGTGTCCAGCCTTATGTCTCAACCAGCTCTGGGTGTAGATGTGTTAAATCCCGGTTGCATCACATGCCCTGAGTGAATTATTTAAGAAGTGCTCTCTATTTCACTGTCTTTATGATTTTTTTTTGAAATTTATTTTGATAATGGGATTTATCGGATTTTCACTGCTGCGTTTATGCCGCTGTACACACGCTTGATTCTCTTACGGAGACATATATATCCATGGGTTTTAAGATTCTTCCTAGTCAGGTATATTCCTAGGCGTTGAATATGTGGTGTTGGGTCCATTTCGTTGAGCAAGGAGTAGGTCTTGTCTATTACATATTTGGCTTATGGAAAGTTATCTGTGCTAATTTCAGTCTCTGGTTTATGAAGCACCCCAACGCACCTTTCCCCATAAGCAAGCACTAGTTGGTTTTCTAAATTTGAGACCCTGTTCTGTTTTGTAATTCAGTTCATGTGTAGTCAAGTTTACATTCCGTGTATTAGTGATATCTTATGATGTTTCTTTTTCTGTGTGACGTAGTTCACGTAGAATCACCGTACCTGCATCCACTCACTATGCCGCTACGGGCCTGATGACACAGATTTCATTGCTGAGTGATATTGCATTGTACGTACGTGCCACAACTTCTTTATCCATATTTTGCTTTCTGGGATATTTACCTGTTACTGTAGACGAGCTTCTTGTGAACACAGCCGTCCCAAATATTGGGGTGGCTGTCTGTTTTTGATTTTAATTTCCGAAAGCTATAGGACCATAAGTGGAAGTGCCATAGACTGTGTTGCTTTGTTTCTTATGTGTTTCAGGAAACACCATACACTTCTCCAGGCTGGCTGCTGGCAATTTACATCCTGCCAATCAGCATAACAAGGCTCCCTGTTCTCCATATCCTGTCCTACCTTTCTGGATTTTACACTTTTTTCAGATGGCCCTCTTGCCCGGGGGGCAGTGAGACTTCATTGTAGTGCAGATTTCCTTTACAGGCTTGCTTGGTTGGCCAAAAAGGGCGTATGCGTTTTTTCCTGAATATATTCAGGAAAAAACGCATACGCCCTTTTTGGCCAAGTGCATCATTGTCGACGTTCTGCCTCTTTTCCTATGCTTTCAGGGCAATTCCAGTCTACCCCCTGCAATCGTTTTCCTGAAATTCTGCCCCGCTTTCAAGTCCCCTTCGCAGGCTTACTTCAATATATTTTTGGAGGAAAGCTGTCATTTATAACTCTGCAGGTTTGTGAATTACAGTGCCCCTGAGCTCCTTATTTCAACTCGCTTTCTTGTGAGCTGGGCACAAAACCGCAGGATTGCTTCAGGCCCTAATCTGTTTCCAGCAGGGCACACTGAGCCTTTGTTTAATTCCTCTTCCTGGTGGGCAATGAGCGTTACATTTGCCCGTGCAGACACCTACAGCTAGTCTCTCATTGGTTCTCCCTATTCCTGTTCATTTTGCACAGAAATTGCAAGCTGTGCCAAAGAGGAGGTTAAAGGCACTGACTCTCCAAGCGGGGAGAGTGTTAGTAAAGCATCTGGAATGGTGAACCCGAGGACCAGGATACGAAAACTGAGATGCATTTTAAATCATTTCCCAATCACATGGTGGACGATACTCTTGGTTTCCCATGCATGTTTTAGCTGGAGGAAGAATCCCTTGAACCTGGAGAGTTGGGACCCATGGAATGGGTACCATGCAGTATGACTTCAAAGGGTCTGCATTTGCTCACCGAAACTCACCAATGCTATCAGCCTGAAGTGTCCAGCCTTATGTCTCAACCAGCTCTGGGTGTAGATGTGTTAAATCCCGGTTGCATCACATGCCCTGAGTGAATTATTTAAGAATTGCTCTCTATTTCACTGTCTTTATGATTTTTTTTTGAAATTTATTTTGATAATGGGATTTATCGGATTTTCACTGCTGCGTTTATGCCGCTGTACACACGCTTGATTCTCTTACGGAGACATATATATCCATGGGTTTTAAGATTCTTCCTAGTCAGGTATATTCCTAGGCGTTGAATATGTGGTGTTGGGTCCATTTCGTTGAGCAAGGAGTAGGTCTTGTCTATTACATATTTGGCTTATGGAAAGTTATCTGTGCTAATTTCAGTCTCTGGTTTATGAAGCACCCCAACGCACCTTTCCCCATAAGCAAGCACTAGTTGGTTTTCTAAATTTGAGACCCTGTTCTGTTTTGTAATTCAGTTCATGTGTAGTCAAGTTTACATTCCGTGTATTAGTGATATCTTATGATGTTTCTTTTTCTGTGTGACGTAGTTCACGTAGAATCACCGTACCTGCATCCACTCACTATGCCGCTACGGGCCTGATGACACAGATTTCATTGCTGAGTGATATTGCATTGTACGTACGTGCCACAACTTCTTTATCCATATTTTGCTTTCTGGGATATTTACCTGTTACTGTAGACGAGCTTCTTGTGAACACAGCCGTCCCAAATATTGGGGTGGCTGTCTGTTTTTGATTTTAATTTCCGAAAGCTATAGGACCATAAGTGGAAGTGCCATAGACTGTGTTGCTTTGTTTCTTATGTGTTTCAGGAAACACCATACACTTCTCCAGGCTGGCTGCTGGCAATTTACATCCTGCCAATCAGCATAACAAGGCTCCCTGTTCTCCATATCCTGTCCTACCTTTCTGGATTTTACACTTTTTTCAGATGGCCCTCTTGCCCGGGGGGCAGTGAGACTTCATTGTAGTGCAGATTTCCTTTACAGGCTTGCTTGGTTGGCCAAAAAGGGCGTATGCGTTTTTTCCTGAATATATTCAGGAAAAAACGCATACGCCCTTTTTGGCCAAGTGCATCATTGTCGACGTTCTGCCTCTTTTCCTATGCTTTCAGGGCAATTCCAGTCTACCCCCTGCAATCGTTTTCCTGAAATTCTGCCCCGCTTTCAAGTCCCCTTCGCAGGCTTACTTCAATATATTTTTGGAGGATAGCTGTCATTTATAACTCTGCAGGTTTGTGAATTACAGTGCCCCTGAGCTCCTTATTTCAACTCGCTTTCTTGTGAGCTGGGCACAAAACCGCAGGATTGCTTCAGGCCCTAATCTGTTTCCAGCAGGGCACACTGAGCCTTTGTTTAATTCCTCTTCCTGGTGGGCAATGAGCGTTACATTTGCCCGTGCAGACACCTACAGCTAGTCTCTCATTGGTTCTCCCTATTCCTGTTCATTTTGCACAGAAATTGCAAGCTGTGCCAAAGAGGAGGTTAAAGGCACTGACTCTCCAAGCGGGGAGAGTGTTAGTAAAGCATCTGGAATGGTGAACCCGAGGACCAGGATACGAAAACTGAGATGCATTTTAAATCATTTCCCAATCACATGGTGGACGATACTCTTGGTTTCCCATGCATGTTTTAGCTGGAGGAAGAATCCCTTGAACCTGGAGAGTTGGGACCCATGGAATGGGTACCATGCAGTATGACTTCAAAGGGTCTGCATTTGCTCACCGAAACTCACCAATGCTATCAGCCTGAAGTGTCCAGCCTTATGTCTCAACCAGCTCTGGGTGTAGATGTGGTCAATCCCGGTTGCATCACATGCCCTGAGTGAATTATTTAAGAATTGCTCTCTATTTCACTGTCTTTATGATTTTTTTTTGAAATTTATTTTGATAATGGGATTTATCGGATTTTCACTTCTGCGTTTATGCCACTGTACACATGCTTGATTCTCTTACGGAGACATATATATCCATGGGTTTTAAGATTCTTCCTAGTCAGGTATATTCCTAGGCGTTGAATATGTGGTGTTGGGTCCATTTCGTTGAGCAAGGAGTAGGTCTTGTCTATTACATATTTGGCTTATGGAAAGTTATCTGTGCTAATTTCAGTCTCTGGTTTTATGAAGCACCCCAACGCACCTTTCCCCATAAGCAAGCACTAGTTGGTTTTCTAAATTTGAGACCCTGTTCTGTTTTGTAATTCAGTTCATGTGTAGTCAAGTTTACATTCCGTGTATTAGTGATATCTTATGATGTTTCTTTTCCTGTGTGACGTAGTTCACGTAGAATCACCGTACCTGCATCCACTCACTATGCCGCTACGGGCCTGATGACACAGATTTCATTGCTGAGTGATATTGCATTGTACGTACGTGCCACAACTTCTTTATCCATATTTTGCTTTCTGGGATATTTACCTGTTACTGTAGACGAGCTTCTTGTGAACACAGCCGTCCCAAATATTGGGGTGGCTGTCTGTTTTTGATTTTAATTTCCGTAAGCTATAGGACCATAAGTGGAAGTGCCATAGACTGTGTTGCTTTGTTTCTTATGTGTTTCAGGAAACACCATACACTTCTCCAGGCTGGCTGCTGGCAATTTACATCCTGCCAATCAGCATAACAAGGCTCCCTGTTCTCCATATCCTGTCCTACCTTTCTGGATTTTACACTTTTTTCAGATGGCCCTCTTGCCCGGGGGGCAGTGAGACTTCATTGTAGTGCAGATTTCCTTTACAGGCTTGCTTGGTTGGCCAAAAAGGGCGTATGCGTTTTTTCCTGAATATATTCAGGAAAAAACGCATACGCCCTTTTTGGCCAAGTGCATCATTGTCGACGTTCTGCCTCTTTTCCTATGCTTTCAGGGCAATTCCAGTCTACCCCCTGCAATCGTTTTCCTGAAATTCTGCCCCGCTTTCAAGTCCCCTTCGCAGGCTTACTTCAATATATTTTTGGAGGATAGCTGTCATTTATAACTCTGCAGGTTTGTGAATTACAGTGCCCCTGAGCTCCTTTCTTCAACTCGCTTTCTTGTGAACTGGGCACAAAACCGCAGGATTGCTTCAGACCCTAATCTGTTTCGGGCAGGGCATGCTGAGCCTTTGGTAAATTCCTCTTCCTGGTGGGAAATGAGCGTTACATTTGCCCGTGCAGACACCTACAGCTAGTCTCTCATTGGTTCTCCCTATTCCTGTTCATCTTGCACAGAAATTGCAAGCTGTGCCAAACAGGAGGTTAAAGGCACTGACTCTCCAAGCAGGGAGACTGTTAGTAAATCATCTGGAATGGTGAACCCGAGGACCAGGATACGAAAACTGAGATGCATTTTAAATCATTTCCCCATAACACGGTGGACCATACTGTGGGTTTCACATGCATGTTTTAGCTGGAGGAAGAATCCCTTGAACCTGAAGAGTTGGGACCCATGGAATAGGTACCATACAGTATGACTTCAAAGGGTGTGCATTTGCTCACCGAAACTCACCAATGCTATCAGCCTGAAGTGTCCAGCCTTATGTCTCAACCAGCTCTGGGTGTAGATGTGGTCAATCCCGGTTGCATCACATGCCCTGAGTGAATTATTTAAGAATTGCTCTCTATTTCACTGTCTTTGTGTTTTGTTTTCGAAATTTATTTTGATAATGGGATTTATCGGATTTTCACTGCTGCCTTTCGGCCGCTGTACACACCCTTGATTCTCTTACGGAGACATATATATCCATGGGTTTTAAGATTCTTCCTAGTCAGGTATATTCCTAGGCGTTGAATATGTGGTGTTGGGTCCATTTCGTTGAGCAAGGAGTAGGTCTTGTCTATTACATATTGGGCTTATGGAAAGTTATCTGTGCTAATTTCAGTCTCTGGTTTTATGCAGCACCCCAAGGCACCTTTCCCCATAAGCAAGCACTAGTTGGTTTTCTAAATTTGAGACCCTTTTCTATTTTGTAATTCAGTTCATGTGTAGTCAAGTTTACATTCCGTGTATTCGTGATATCTTATGATGTTTCTTTTTCTGTGTGACGTAGTTCACGTAGAATCACCGTACCTGCATCCACTCACTATGCCGCTATGGGCCTGATGACACAGATTTCATTGCTGAGTGATATTGCATTGTACGTACGTGCCACAAGTTCTTTATCCATTTTTTGCTTTCTGGGATATTTACCTGATACTGTAGACGAGCTTCTTGTGAACACAGCCGTCTCAAATATTGGGGTGGCTGTCTGTTTTTGATTTTAATTTCCGTAAGCTATAGGACCATAAGTGGAAGTGCCATAGGCTGTGTTGCTTTGTTTCTTTCGTGTTTCAGGAAACACCATACACTTCTCCAGGGTGGCTGCTGGCAATTTACATCCTGCCAATCAGCATAACAAGGCTCCCTGTTCTCCATATCCTGTCCTACCTTTCTGGATTTTACACTTTTTTCAGATGGCCCTTTTGCCAGGGGGGCAGTGAGACTTCATTGTAGTGCAGATTTCATTTACAGGCTTGCTTGGTTGGCCAAAAAGGGCGTATGCGTTTTTTCCTGAATATATTCAGGAAAAAACGCATACGCCCTTTTTGGCCAAGTGCATCATTGTCGACGTTCTGCCTCTTTTCCTATGCTTTCAGGGCAATTCCAGTCTACCCCCTGCAATCGTTTTCCTGAAATTCTGCCCCGCTTTCAAGTCCCCTTCGCAGGCTTACTTCAATATATTTTTGGAGGAAAGCTGTCATTTATAACTCTGCAGGTTTGTGAATTACAGTGCCCCTGAGCTCCTTTCTTCAACTCGCTTTCTTGTGAGCTGGGCACAAAACCGCAGGATTGCTTCAGGCCCTAATCTGTTTCCAGCAGGGCACACTGAGCCTTTGTTTAATTCCTCTTCCTGGTGGGCAATGAGCGTTACATTTGCCCGTGCAGACACCTACAGCTAGTCTCTCATTGGTTCTCCCTATTCCTGTTCATTTTGCACAGAAATTGCAAGCTGTGCCAAAGAGGAGGTTAAAGGCACTGACTCTCCAAGCGGGGAGAGTGTTAGTAAAGCATCTGGAATGGTGAACCTGAGGACCAGGATACGAAAACTGAGATGCATTTTAAATCATTTCCCAATCACATGGTGGACGATACTCTTGGTTTCCCATGCATGTTTTAGCTGGAGGAAGAATCCCTTGAACCTGGAGAGTTGGGACCCATGGAATGGGTACCATGCAGTATGACTTCAAAGGGTCTGCATTTGCTCACCGAAACTCACCAATGCTATCAGCCTGAAGTGTCCAGCCTTATGTCTCAACCAGCTCTGGGTGTAGATGTGTTAAATCCCGGTTGCATCACATGCCCTGAGTGAATTATTTAAGAATTGCTCTCTATTTCACTGTCTTTATGATTTTTTTTTGAAATTTATTTTGATAATGGGATTTATCGGATTTTCACTGCTGCGTTTATGCCGCTGTACACACGCTTGATTCTCTTACGGAGACATATATATCCATGGGTTTTAAGATTCTTCCTAGTCAGGTATATTCCTAGGCGTTGAATATGTGGTGTTGGGTCCATTTCGTTGAGCAAGGAGTAGGTCTTGTCTATTACATATTTGGCTTATGGAAAGTTATCTGTGCTAATTTCAGTCTCTGGTTTTATGAAGCACCCCAACGCACCTTTCCCCATAAGCAAGCACTAGTTGGTTTTCTAAATTTGAGACCCTGTTCTGTTTTGTAATTCAGTTCATGTGTAGTCAAGTTTACATTCCGTGTATTAGTGATATCTTATGATGTTTCTTTTTCTGTGTGACGTAGTTCACGTAGAATCACCGTACCTGCATCCACTCACTATGCCGCTACGGGCCTGATGACACAGATTTCATTGCTGAGTGATATTGCATTGTACGTACGTGCCACAACTTCTTTATCCATATTTTGCTTTCTGGGATATTTACCTGTTACTGTAGACGAGCTTCTTGTGAACACAGCCGTCCCAAATATTGGGGTGGCTGTCTGTTTTTGATTTTAATTTCCGTAAGCTATAGGACCATAAGTGGAAGTGCCATAGACTGTGTTGCTTTGTTTCTTATGTGTTTCAGGAAACACCATACACTTCTCCAGGCTGGCTGCTGGCAATTTACATCCTGCCAATCAGCATAACAAGGCTCCCTGTTCTCCATATCCTGTCCTACCTTTCTGGATTTTACACTTTTTTCAGATGGCCCTCTTGCCCGGGGGGCAGTGAGACTTCATTGTAGTGCAGATTTCCTTTACAGGCTTGCTTGGTTGGCCAAAAAGGGCGTATGCGTTTTTTCCTGAATATATTCAGGAAAAAACGCATACGCCCTTTTTGGCCAAGTGCATCATTGTCGACGTTCTGCCTCTTTTCCTATGCTTTCAGGGCAATTCCAGTCTACCCCCTGCAATCGTTTTCCTGAAATTCTGCCCCGCTTTCAAGTCCCCTTCGCAGGCTTACTTCAATATATTTTTGGAGGATAGCTGTCATTTATAACTCTGCAGGTTTGTGAATTACAGTGCCCCTGAGCTCCTTTCTTCAACTCGCTTTCTTGTGAACTGGGCACAAAACCGCAGGATTGCTTCAGGCCCTAATCTGTTTCGGGCAGGGCATGCTGAGCCTTTGGTAAATTCCTCTTCCTGGTGGGAAATGAGCGTTACATTTGCCCGTGCAGACACCTACAGCTAGTCTCTCATTGGTTCTCCCTATTCCTGTTCATCTTGCACAGAAATTGCAAGCTGTGCCAAACAGGAGGTTAAAGGCACTGACTCTCCAAGCAGGGAGACTGTTAGTAAATCATCTGGAATGGTGAACCCGAGGACCAGGATACGAAAACTGAGATGCATTTTAAATCATTTCCCCATAACACGGTGGACCATACTGTGGGTTTCACATGCATGTTTTAGCTGGAGGAAGAATCCCTTGAACCTGAAGAGTTGGGACCCATGGAATAGGTACCATACAGTATGACTTCAAAGGGTGTGCATTTGCTCACCGAAACTCACCAATGCTATCAGCCTGAAGTGTCCAGCCTTATGTCTCAACCAGCTCTGGGTGTAGATGTGGTCAATCCCGGTTGCATCACATGCCCTGAGTGAATTATTTAAGAATTGCTCTCTATTTCACTGTCTTTGTGTTTTGTTTTCGAAATTTATTTTGATAATGGGATTTATCGGATTTTCACTGCTGCCTTTCGGCCGCTGTACACACCCTTGATTCTCTTACGGAGACATATATATCCATGGGTTTTAAGATTCTTCCTAGTCAGGTATATTCCTAGGCGTTGAATATGTGGTGTTGGGTCCATTTCGTTGAGCAAGGAGTAGGTCTTGTCTATTACATATTGGGCTTATGGAAAGTTATCTGTGCTAATTTCAGTCTCTGGTTTTATGCAGCACCCCAAGGCACCTTTCCCCATAAGCAAGCACTAGTTGGTTTTCTAAATTTGAGACCCTTTTCTATTTTGTAATTCAGTTCATGTGTAGTCAAGTTTACATTCCGTGTATTCGTGATATCTTATGATGTTTCTTTTTCTGTGTGACGTAGTTCACGTAGAATCACCGTACCTGCATCCACTCACTATGCCGCTATGGGCCTGATGACACAGATTTCATTGCTGAGTGATATTGCATTGTACGTACGTGCCACAAGTTCTTTATCCATTTTTTGCTTTCTGGGATATTTACCTGATACTGTAGACGAGCTTCTTGTGAACACAGCCGTCTCAAATATTGGGGTGGCTGTCTGTTTTTGATTTTAATTTCCGTAAGCTATAGGACCATAAGTGGAAGTGCCATAGGCTGTGTTGCTTTGTTTCTTTCGTGTTTCAGGAAACACCATACACTTCTCCAGGGTGGCTGCTGGCAATTTACATCCTGCCAATCAGCATAACAAGGCTCCCTGTTCTCCATATCCTGTCCTACCTTTCTGGATTTTACACTTTTTTCAGATGGCCCTTTTGCCAGGGGGGCAGTGAGACTTCATTGTAGTGCAGATTTCATTTACAGGCTTGCTTGGTTGGCCAAAAAGGGCGTATGCGTTTTTTCCTGAATATATTCAGGAAAAAACGCATACGCCCTTTTTGGCCAAGTGCATCATTGTCGACGTTCTGCCTCTTTTCCTATGCTTTCAGGGCAATTCCAGTCTACCCCCTGCAATCGTTTTCCTGAAATTCTGCCCCGCTTTCAAGTCCCCTTCGCAGGCTTACTTCAATATATTTTTGGAGGAAAGCTGTCATTTATAACTCTGCAGGTTTGTGAATTACAGTGCCCCTGAGCTCCTTTCTTCAACTCGCTTTCTTTTGAGCTGGGCACAAAACCGCAGGATTGCTTCAGGCCCTAATCTGTTTCGGGCAGGGCATGCTGAGCCTTTGGTAAATTCCTCTTCCTGGTGGGAAATGAGCGTTACATTTGCCCGTGCAGACACCTACAGCTAGTCTCTCATTGGTTCTCCCTATTCCTGTTCATCTTGCACAGAAATTGCAAGCTGTGCCAAACAGGAGGTTAAAGGCACTGACTCTCCAAGCAGGGAGACTGTTAGTAAATCATCTGGAATGGTGAACCCGAGGACCAGGATACGAAAACTGAGATGCATTTTAAATCATTTCCCCATAACACGGTGGACCATACTGTGGGTTTCACATGCATGTTTTAGCTGGAGGAAGAATCCCTTGAACCTGAAGAGTTGGGACCCATGGAATAGGTACCATACAGTATGACTTCAAAGGGTGTGCATTTGCTCACCTAAACTCACCAATGCTATCAGCCTGAAGTGTCCAGCCTTATGTCTCAACCAGCTCTGGGTGTAGATGTGGTCAATCCCGGTTGCATCACATGCCCTGAGTGAATTATTTAAGAATTGCTCTCTATTTCACTGTCTTTGTGTTTTGTTTTCGAAATTTATTTTGATAATGGGATTTATCGGATTTTCACTGCTGCCTTTCGGCCGCTGTACACACCCTTGATTCTCTTACGGAGACATATATATCCATGGGTTTTAAGATTCTTCCTAGTCAGGTATATTCCTAGGCGTTGAATATGTGGTGTTGGGTCAATTTCGTTGAGCAAGGAGTAGGTCTTGTCTATTACATATTGGGCTTATGGAAAGTTATCTGTGCTAATTTCAGTCTCTGGTTTTATGCAGCACCCCAAGGCACCTTTCCCCATAAGCAAGCACTAGTTGGTTTTCTAAATTTGAGACCCTTTTCTATTTTGTAATTCAGTTCATGTGTAGTCAAGTTTACATTCCGTGTATTCGTGATATCTTATGATGTTTCTTTTTCTGTGTGACGTAGTTCACGTAGAATCACCGTACCTGCATCCACTCACTATGCCACTATGGGCCTGATGACACAGATTTCATTGCTGAGTGATATTGCATTGTACGTACGTGCCACAAGTTCTTTATCCATTTTTTGCTTTCTGGGATATTTACCTGATACTGTAGACGAGCTTTTTGTGAACACAGCCGTCTCAAATATTGGGGTGGCTGTCTGTTTTTGATTTTAATTTCCGTAAGCTATAGGACCATAAGTGGAAGTGCCATAGGCTGTGTTGCTTTGTTTCTTTCGTGTTTCAGGAAACACCATACACTTCT
Organism: Phocoena phocoena; assembly: GCF_963924675.1. NCBI lineage: Eukaryota > Metazoa > Chordata > Mammalia > Artiodactyla > Phocoenidae > Phocoena > Phocoena phocoena. The sequence continues at coordinate 29,938 of NW_027077660.1, forward strand.
CCAGGGTGGCTGCTGGCAATTTACATCCTGCCAATCAGCATAACAAGGCTCCCTGTTCTCCATATCCTGTCCTACCTTTCTGGATTTTACACTTTTTTCAGATGGCCCTTTTGCCAGGGGGGCAGTGAGACTTCATTGTAGTGCAGATTTCATTTACAGGCTTGCTTGGTTGGCCAAAAAGGGCGTATGCGTTTTTTCCTGAATATATTCAGGAAAAAACGCATACGCCCTTTTTGGCCAAGTGCATCATTGTCGACGTTCTGCCTCTTTTCCTATGCTTTCAGGGCAATTCCAGTCTACCCCCTGCAATCGTTTTCCTGAAATTCTGCCCCGCTTTCAAGTCCCCTTCGCAGGCTTACTTCAATATATTTTTGGAGGAAAGCTGTCATTTATAACTCTGCAGGTTTGTGAATTACAGTGCCCCTGAGCTCCTTTCTTCAACTCGCTTTCTTGTGAGCTGGGCACAAAACCGCAGGATTGCTTCAGGCCCTAATCTCTTTCCGGCAGGGCACGCTGAGCCTTTGTTTAATTCCTCTTCCTGGTGGGCAATGTGCGTTACATTTGCCCGTGCAGACACCTACAGCTAGTCTCTCATTGGTTCTCCCTATTCCTGTTCATTTTGCACAGAAATTGCAAGCTGTGCCAAAGAGGAGGTTAAAGGCACTGACTCTCCAAGCGGGGAGAGTGTTAGTAAAGCATCTGGTATGGTGAACCCGAGGACCAGGATACGAAAACTGAGATGCATTTTAAATCATTTCCCAATCACATGGTGGACGATACTCTTGGTTTCCCATGCATGTTTTAGCTGGAGGAAGAATCCCTTGAACCTGGAGAGTTGGGACCCATGGAATGGGTACCATGCAGTATGACTTCAAAGGGTCTGCATTTGCTCACCGAAACTCACCAATGCTATCAGCCTGAAGTGTCCAGCCTTATGTCTCAACCAGCTCTGCGTGTAGATGTGTTAAATCCCGGTTGCATCACATGCCCTGAGTGAATTATTTAAGAATTGCTCTCTATTTCACTGTCTTTATGATTTTTTTTTGAAATTTATTTTGATAATGGGATTTATCGGATTTTCACTGCTGCGTTTATGCCGCTGTACACACGCTTGATTCTCTTACGGAGACATATATATCCTTGGGTTTTAAGATTCTTCCTAGTCAGGTATATTCCTAGGCGTTGAATATGTGGTGTTGGGTCCATTTCGTTGAGCAAGGAGTAGGTCTTGTCTATTACATATTTGGCTTATGGAAAGTTATCTGTGCTAATTTCAGTCTCTGGTTTTATGAAGCACCCCAACGCACCTTTCCCCATAAGCAAGCACTAGTTGGTTTTCTAAATTTGAGACCCTGTTCTGTTTTGTAATTCAGTTCATGTGTAGTCAAGTTTACATTCCGTGTATTAGTGATATCTTATGATGTTTCTTTTTCTGTGTGACGTAGTTCACGTAGAATCACCGTACCTGCATCCACTCACTATGCCGCTACGGGCCTGATGACACAGATTTCATTGCTGAGTGATATTGCATTGTACGTACGTGCCACAACTTCTTTATCCATATTTTGCTTTCTGGGATATTTACCTGTTACTGTAGACGAGCTTCTTGTGAACACAGCCGTCCCAAATATTGGGGTGGCTGTCTGTTTTTGATTTTAATTTCCGTAAGCTATAGGACCATAAGTGGAAGTGCCATAGACTGTGTTGCTTTGTTTCTTATGTGTTTCAGGAAACACCATACACTTCTCCAGGCTGGCTGCTGGCAATTTACATCCTGCCAATCAGCATAACAAGGCTCTCTGTTCTCCATATCCTGTCCTACCTTTCTGGATTTTACACTTTTTTCAGATGGCCCTCTTGCCCGGGGGGCAGTGAGACTTCATTGTAGTGCAGATTTCCTTTACAGGCTTGCTTGGTTGGCCAAAAAGGGCGTATGCGTTTTTTCCTGAATATATTCAGGAAAAAACGCATACGCCCTTTTTGGCCAAGTGCATCATTGTCGACGTTCTGCCTCTTTTCCTATGCTTTCAGGGCAATTCCAGTCTACCCCCTGCAATCGTTTTCCTGAAATTCTGCCCCGCTTTCAAGTCCCCTTCGCAGGCTTACTTCAATATATTTTTGGAGGATAGCTGTCATTTATAACTCTGCAGGTTTGTGAATTACAGTGCCCCTGAGCTCCTTTCTTCAACTCGCTTTCTTGTGAACTGGGCACAAAACCGCAGGATTGCTTCAGGCCCTAATCTGTTTCGGGCAGGGCATGCTGAGCCTTTGGTAAATTCCTCTTCCTGGTGGGAAATGAGCGTTACATTTGCCCGTGCAGACACCTACAGCTAGTCTCTCATTGGTTCTCCCTATTCCTGTTCATCTTGCACAGAAATTGCAAGCTGTGCCAAACAGGAGGTTAAAGGCACTGACTCTCCAAGCAGGGAGACTGTTAGTAAATCATCTGGAATGGTGATCCCGAGGACCAGGATACTAAAACTGAGATGCATTTTAAATCATTTCCCCATAACACGGTGGACCATACTGTGGGTTTCACATGCATGTTTTAGCTGGAGGAAGAATCCCTTGAACCTGAAGAGTTGGGACCCATGGAATAGGTACCATACAGTATGACTTCAAAGGGTGTGCATTTGCTCACCTAAACTCACCAATGCTATCAGCCTGAAGTGTCCAGCCTTATGTCTCAACCAGCTCTGGGTGTAGATGTGGTCAATCCCGGTTGCATCACATGCCCTGAGTGAATTATTTAAGAATTGCTCTCTATTTCACTGTCTTTGTGTTTTGTTTTCGAAATTTATTTTGATAATGGGATTTATCGGATTTTCACTGCTGCCTTTCGGCCACTGTACACACCCTTGATTCTCTTACGGAGACATATATATCCATGGGTTTTAAGATTCTTCCTAGTCAGGTATATTCCTAGGCGTTGAATATGTGGTGTTGGGTCCATTTCGTTGAGCAAGGAGTAGGTCTTGTCTATTACATATTGGGCTTATGGAAAGTTATCTGTGCTAATTTCAGTCTCTGGTTTTATGCAGCACCCCAAGGCACCTTTCCCCATAAGCAAGCACTAGTTGGTTTTCTAAATTTGAGGCCCTGTTCTGTTTTGTAATTCAGTTCATGTGTAGTCAAGTTTACATTCCGTGTATTCGTGATATCTTATGATGTTTCTTTTTCTGTGTGACGTAGTTCACGTAGAATCACCGTACCTGCATCCACTCACTATGCCGCTATGGGCCTGATGACACAGATTTCATTGCTGAGTGATATTGCATTGTACGTACGTGCCACAAGTTCTTTATCCATTTTTTGCTTTCTGGGATATTTACCTGATACTGTAGACGAGCTTCTTGTGAACACAGCCGTCTCAAATATTGGGGTGGCTGTCTGTTTTTGATTTTAATTTCCGTAAGCTATAGGACCATAAGTGGAAGTGCCATAGGCTGTGTTGCTTTGTTTCTTTCGTGTTTCAGGAAACACCATACACTTCTCCAGGGTGGCTGCTGGCAATTTACATCCTGCCAATCAGCATAACAAGGCTCCCTGTTCTCCATATCCTGTCCTACCTTTCTGGATTTTACACTTTTTTCAGATGGCCCTTTTGCCAGGGGGGCAGTGAGACTTCATTGTAGTGCAGATTTCATTTACAGGCTTGCTTGGTTGGCCAAAAAGGGCGTATGCGTTTTTTCCTGAATATATTCAGGAAAAAACGCATACGCCCTTTTTGGCCAAGTGCATCATTGTCGACGTTCTGCCTCTTTTCCTATGCTTTCAGGGCAATTCCAGTCTACCCCCTGCAATCGTTTTCCTGAAATTCTGCCCCGCTTTCAAGTCCCCTTCGCAGGCTTACTTCAATATATTTTTGGAGGAAAGCTGTCATTTATAACTCTGCAGGTTTGTGAATTACAGTGCCCCTGAGCTCCTTTCTTCAACTCGCTTTCTTGTGAGCTGGGCACAAAACCGCAGGATTGCTTCAGGCCCTAATCTGTTTCCAGCAGGGCACACTGAGCCTTTGTTTAATTCCTCTTCCTGGTGGGCAATGAGCGTTACATTTGCCCGTGCAGACACCTACAGCTAGTCTCTCATTGGTTCTCCCTATTCCTGTTCATTTTGCACAGAAATTGCAAGCTGTGCCAAAGAGGAGGTTAAAGGCACTGACTCTCCAAGCGGGGAGAGTGTTAGTAAAGCATCTGGAATGGTGAACCCGAGGACCAGGATACGAAAACTGAGATGCATTTTAAATCATTTCCCAATCACATGGTGGACGATACTCTTGGTTTCCCATGCATGTTTTAGCTGGAGGAAGAATCCCTTGAACCTGGAGAGTTGGGACCCATGGAATGGGTACCATGCAGTATGACTTCAAAGGGTCTGCATTTGCTCACTGAAACTCACCAATGCTATCAGCCTGAAGTGTCCAGCCTTATGTCTCAACCAGCTCTGGGTGTAGATGTGTTAAATCCCGGTTGCATCACATGCCCTGAGTGAATTATTTAAGAATTGCTCTCTATTTCACTGTCTTTATGATTTTTTTTTGAAATTTATTTTGATAATGGGATTTATCGGATTTTCACTGCTGCGTTTATGCCGCTGTACACACGCTTGATTCTCTTACGGAGACATATATATCCATGGGTTTTAAGATTCTTCCTAGTCAGGTATATTCCTAGGCGTTGAATATGTGGTGTTGGGTCCATTTCGTTGAGCAAGGAGTAGGTCTTGTCTATTACATATTTGGCTTATGGAAAGTTATCTGTGCTAATTTCAGTCTCTGGTTTTATGAAGCCCCCCAACGCACCTTTCCCCATAAGGAAGCACTAGTTGGTTTTCTAAATTTTAGACCCTGTTCTGTTTTGTATTTCAGTTCATGTGTAGTCAAGTTTACATTCCGTGTATTAGTGATATCTTATGATGTTTCTTTTTCTGTGTGACGTAGTTCACGTAGAATCACCGTACCTGCATCCACTCACTATGCCGCTACGGGCCTGATGACACAGATTTCATTGCTGAGTGATATTGCATTGTACGTACGTGCCACAACTTCTTTATCCATATTTTGCTTTCTGGGATATTTACCTGTTACTGTAGACGAGCTTCTTGTGAACACAGCCGTCCCAAATATTGGGGTGGCTGTCTGTTTTTGATTTTAATTTCCGTAAGCTATAGGACCATAAGTGGAAGTGCCATAGACTGTGTTGCTTTGTTTCTTATGTGTTTCAGGAAACACCATACACTTCTCCAGGCTGGCTGCTGGCAATTTACATCCTGCCAATCAGCATAACAAGGCTCCCTGTTCTCCATATCCTGTCCTACCTTTCTGGATTTTACACTTTTTTCAGATGGCCCTCTTGCCCGGGGGGCAGTGAGACTTCATTGTAGTGCAGATTTCCTTTACAGGCTTGCTTGGTTGGCCAAAAAGGGCGTATGCGTTTTTTCCTGA
>NW_027077661.1:300000-413743 GCF_963924675.1 Phocoena phocoena
AAAAAAATCATAAAGACAGTGAAATAGAGAGCAATTCTTAAATAATTCACTCAGGGCATGTGATGCAACCGGGATTTAACACATCTACACCCAGAGCTGGTTGAGACATAAGGCTGGACACTTCAGGCAGATAGCATTGGTGAGTTTCGGTGAGCAAATGCAGACCCTTTGAAGTCATACTGCATGGTACCCATTCCATGGGTCCCAACTCTCCAGGTTCAAGGGATTCTTCCTCCAGCTAAAACATGCATGGGAAACCAAGAGTATCGTCCACCATGTGATTGGGAAATGATTTAAAATGCATCTCAGTTTTCGTATCCTGGTCCTCGGGTTCACCATTCCAGATGCTTTACTAACACTCTCCCCGCTTGGAGAGTCAGTGCCTTTAACCTCCTCTTTGGCACAGCTTGCAATTTCTGTGCAAAATGAACAGGAATAGGGAGAACCAATGAGAGACTAGCTGTAGGTGTCTGCACGGGCAAATGTAACGCTCATTGCCCACCAGGAAGAGGAATTAAACAAAGGCTCAGTGTGCCCTGCTGGAAACAGATTAGGGCCTGAAGCAATCCTGCGGTTTTGTGCCCAGCTCACAAGAAAGCGAGTTGAAGAAAGGAGCTCAGGGGCACTGTAATTCACAAACCTGCAGAGTTATAAATGACAGCTATCCTCCAAAAATATATTGAAGTAAGCCTGCGAAGGGGACTTGAAAGCGGGGCAGAATTTCAGGAAAACGATTGCAGGGGGTAGACTGGAATTGCCCTGAAAGCATAGGAAAAGAGGCAGAACGTAGACAATGATGCACTTGGCCAAAAAGGGCGTATGCGTTTTTTCCTGAATATATTCAGGAAAAAACGCATACGCCCTTTTTGGCCAACCAAGCAAGCCTGTAAAGGAAATCTGCACTACAATGAAGTCTCACTGCCCCCCGGGCAAGAGGGCCATCTGAAAAAAGTGTAAAATCCAGAAAGGTAGGACAGGATATGGAGAACAGGGAGCCTTGTTATGCTGATTGGCAGGATGTAAATTGCCAGCAGCCAGCCTGGAGAAGTGTATGGTGTTTCCTGAAACACATAAGAAACAAAGCAACACAGTCTATGGCACTTCCACTTATGGTCCTATAGCTTACGGAAATTAAAATCAAAAACAGACAGCCACCCCAATATTTGGGACGGCTGTGTTCACAAGAAGCTCGTCTACAGTAACAGGTAAATATCCCAGAAAGCAAAATATGGATAAAGAAGTTGTGGCACGTACGTACAATGCAATATCACTCAGCAATGAAATCTGTGTCATCAGGCCCGTAGCGGCATAGTGAGTGGATGCAGGTACGGTGATTCTACGTGAACTACGTCACACAGAAAAAGAAACATCATAAGATATCACTAATACACGGAATGTAAACTTGACTACACATGAACTGAATTACAAAACAGAACAGGGTCTCAAATTTAGAAAACCAACTAGTGCTTGCTTATGGGGAAAGGTGCGTTGGGGTGCTTCATAAAACCAGAGACTGAAATTAGCACAGATAACTTTCCATAAGCCAAATATGTAATAGACAAGACCTACTCCTTGCTCAACGAAATGGACCCAACACCACATATTCAACGCCTAGGAATATACCTGACTAGGAAGAATCTTAAAACCCATGGATATATATGTCTCCGTAAGAGAATCAAGCGTGTGTACAGCGGCATAAACGCAGCAGTGAAAATCCGATAAATCCCATTATCAAAATAAATTTCAAAAAAAAATCATAAAGACAGTGAAATAGAGAGCAATTCTTAAATAATTCACTCAGGGCATGTGATGCAACCGGGATTTAACACATCTACACCCAGAGCTGGTTGAGACATAAGGCTGGACACTTCAGGCTGATAGCATTGGTGAGTTTCGGTGAGCAAATGCAGACCCTTTGAAGTCATACTGCATGGTACCCATTCCATGGGTCCCAACTCTCCAGGTTCAAGGGATTCTTCCTCCAGCTAAAACATGCATGGGAAACCAAGAGTATCGTCCACCATGTGATTGGGAAATGATTTAAAATGCATCTCAGTTTTCGTATCCTGGTCCTCGGGTTCACCATTCCAGATGCTTTACTAACACTCTCCCCGCTTGGAGAGTCAGTGCCTTTAACCTCCTCTTTGGCACAGCTTGCAATTTCTGTGCAAAATGAACAGGAATAGGGAGAACCAATGAGAGACTAGCTGTAGGTGTCTGCACGGGCAAATGTAACGCTCATTGCCCACCAGGAAGAGGAATTAAACAAAGGCTCAGTGTGCCCTGCTGGAAACAGATTAGGGCCTGAAGCAATCCTGCGGTTTTGTGCCCAGCTCACAAGAAAGCGAGTTGAAGAAAGGAGCTCAGGGGCACTGTAATTCACAAACCTGCAGAGTTATAAATGACAGCTTTCCTCCAAAAATATATTGAAGTAAGCCTGCGAAGGGGACTTGAAAGCGGGGCAGAATTTCAGGAAAACGATTGCAGGGGGTAGACTGGAATTGCCCTGAAAGCATAGGAAAAGAGGCAGAACGTCGACAATGATGCACTTGGCCAAAAAGGGCGTATGCGTTTTTTCCTGAATATATTCAGGAAAAAACGCATACGCCCTTTTTGGCCAACCAAGCAAGCCTGTAAATGAAATCTGCACTACAATGAAGTCTCACTGCCCCCCTGGCAAAAGGGCCATCTGAAAAAAGTGTAAAATCCAGAAAGGTAGGACAGGATATGGAGAACAGGGAGCCTTGTTATGCTGATTGGCAGGATGTAAATTGCCAGCAGCCACCCTGGAGAAGTGTATGGTGTTTCCTGAAACACGAAAGAAACAAAGCAACACAGCCTATGGCACTTCCACTTATGGTCCTATAGCTTACGGAAATTAAAATCAAAAACAGACAGCCACCCCAATATTTGAGACGGCTGTGTTCACAAGAAGCTCGTCTACAGTATCAGGTAAATATCCCAGAAAGCAAAAAATGGATAAAGAACTTGTGGCACGTACGTACAATGCAATATCACTCAGCAATGAAATCTGTGTCATCAGGCCCATAGCGGCATAGTGAGTGGATGCAGGTACGGTGATTCTACGTGAACTACGTCACACAGAAAAAGAAACATCATAAGATATCACGAATACACGGAATGTAAACTTGACTACACATGAACTGAATTACAAAACAGAACAGGGCCTCAAATTTAGAAAACCAACTAGTGCTTGCTTATGGGGAAAGGTGCCTTGGGGTGCTGCATAAAACCAGAGACTGAAATTAGCACAGATAACTTTCCATAAGCCCAATATGTAATAGACAAGACCTACTCCTTGCTCAACGAAATGGACCCAACACCACATATTCAACGCCTAGGAATATACCTGACTAGGAAGAATCTTAAAACCCATGGATATATATGTCTCCGTAAGAGAATCAAGGGTGTGTACAGCGGCCGAAAGGCAGCAGTGAAAATCCGATAAATCCCATTATCAAAATAAATTTCGAAAACAAAACACAAAGACAGTGAAATAGAGAGCAATTCTTAAATAATTCACTCAGGGCATGTGATGCAACCGGGATTGACCACATCTACACCCAGAGCTGGTTGAGACATAAGGCTGGACACTTCAGGCTGATAGCATTGGTGAGTTTAGGTGAGCAAATGCACACCCTTTGAAGTCATACTGTATGGTACCTATTCCATGGGTCCCAACTCTTCAGGTTCAAGGGATTCTTCCTCCAGCTAAAACATGCATGTGAAACCCACAGTATGGTCCACCGTGTTATGGGGAAATGATTTAAAATGCATCTCAGTTTTCGTATCCTGGTCCTCGGGATCACCATTCCAGATGATTTACTAACAGTCTCCCTGCTTGGAGAGTCAGTGCCTTTAACCTCCTGTTTGGCACAGCTTGCAATTTCTGTGCAAGATGAACAGGAATAGGGAGAACCAATGAGAGACTAGCTGTAGGTGTCTGCACGGGCAAATGTAACGCTCATTTCCCACCAGGAAGAGGAATTTACCAAAGGCTCAGCATGCCCTGCCCGAAACAGATTAGGGCCTGAAGCAATCCTGCGGTTTTGTGCCCAGTTCACAAGAAAGCGAGTTGAAGAAAGGAGCTCAGGGGCACTGTAATTCACAAACCTGCAGAGTTATAAATGACAGCTATCCTCCAAAAATATATTGAAGTAAGCCTGCGAAGGGGACTTGAAAGCGGGGCAGAATTTCAGGAAAACGATTGCAGGGGGTAGACTGGAATTGCCCTGAAAGCATAGGAAAAGAGGCAGAACGTCGACAATGATGCACTTGGCCAAAAAGGGCGTATGCGTTTTTTCCTGAATATATTCAGGGAAAACGCATACGCCCTTTTTGGCCAACCAAGCAAGCCTGTAAAGGAAATCTGCACTACAATGAAGTCTCACTGCCCCCCGGGCAAGAGGGCCATCTGAAAAAAGTGTAAAATCCAGAAAGGTAGGACAGGATATGGAGAACAGGGAGCCTTGTTATGCTGATTGGCAGGATGTAAATTGCCAGCAGCCAGCCTGGAGAAGTGTATGGTGTTTCCTGAAACACATAAGAAACAAAGCAACACAGTCTATGGCACTTCCACTTATGGTCCTATAGCTTACGGAAATTAAAATCAAAAACAGACAGCCACCCCAATATTTGGGACGGCTGTGTTCACAAGAAGCTCGTCTACAGTAACAGGTAAATATCCCAGAAAGCAAAATATGGATAAAGAAGTTGTGGCACGTACGTACAATGCAATATCACTCAGCAATGAAATCTGTGTCATCAGGCCCGTAGCGGCATAGTGAGTGGATGCAGGTACGGTGATTCTACGTGAACTACGTCACACAGAAAAAGAAACATCATAAGATATCACTAATACACGGAATGTAAACTTGACTACACATGAACTGAATTACAAAACAGAACAGGGTCTCAAATTTAGAAAACCAACTAGTGCTTGCTTATGGGGAAAGGTGCGTTGGGGTGCTTCATAAAACCAGAGACTGAAATTAGCACAGATAACTTTCCATAAGCCAAATATGTAATAGACAAGACCTACTCCTTGCTCAACGAAATGGACCCAACACCACATATTCAACGCCTAGGAATATACCTGACTAGGAAGAATCTTAAAACCCATGGATATATATGTCTCCGTAAGAGAATCAAGCGTGTGTACAGCGGCATAAACGCAGCAGTGAAAATCCGATAAATCCCATTATCAAAATAAATTTCAAAAAAAAATCATAAAGACAGTGAAATAGAGAGCAATTCTTAAATAATTCACTCAGGGCATGTGATGCAACCGGGATTTAACACATCTACACCCAGAGCTGGTTGAGACATAAGGCTGGACACTTCAGGCTGATAGCATTGGTGAGTTTCGGTGAGCAAATGCAGACCCTTTGAAGTCATACTGCATGGTACCCATTCCATGGGTCCCAACTCTCCAGGTTCAAGGGATTCTTCCTCCAGCTAAAACATGCATGGGAAACCAAGAGTATCGTCCACCATGTGATTGGGAAATGATTTAAAATGCATCTCAGTTTTCGTATCCTGGTCCTCGGGTTCACCATTCCAGATGCTTTACTAACACTCTCCCCGCTTGGAGAGTCAGTGCCTTTAACCTCCTCTTTGGCACAGCTTGCAATTTCTGTGCAAAATGAACAGGAATAGGGAGAACCAATGAGAGACTAGCTGTAGGTGTCTGCACGGGCAAATGTAACGCTCATTGCCCACCAGGAAGAGGAATTAAACAAAGGCTCAGTGTGCCCTGCTGGAAACAGATTAGGGCCTGAAGCAATCCTGCGGTTTTGTGCCCAGCTCACAAGAAAGCGAGTTGAAGAAAGGAGCTCAGGGGCACTGTAATTCACAAACCTGCAGAGTTATAAATGACAGCTTTCCTCCAAAAATATATTGAAGTAAGCCTGCGAAGGGGACTTGAAAGCGGGGCAGAATTTCAGGAAAACGATTGCAGGGGGTAGACTGGAATTGCCCTGAAAGCATAGGAAAAGAGGCAGAACGTCGACAATGATGCACTTGGCCAAAAAGGGCGTATGCGTTTTTTCCTGAATATATTCAGGAAAAAACGCATACGCCCTTTTTGGCCAACCAAGCAAGCCTGTAAATGAAATCTGCACTACAATGAAGTCTCACTGCCCCCCTGGCAAAAGGGCCATCTGAAAAAAGTGTAAAATCCAGAAAGGTAGGACAGGATATGGAGAACAGGGAGCCTTGTTATGCTGATTGGCAGGATGTAAATTGCCAGCAGCCACCCTGGAGAAGTGTATGGTGTTTCCTGAAACACGAAAGAAACAAAGCAACACAGCCTATGGCACTTCCACTTATGGTCCTATAGCTTACGGAAATTAAAATCAAAAACAGACAGCCACCCCAATATTTGAGACGGCTGTGTTCACAAGAAGCTCGTCTACAGTATCAGGTAAATATCCCAGAAAGCAAAAAATGGATAAAGAACTTGTGGCACGTACGTACAATGCAATATCACTCAGCAATGAAATCTGTGTCATCAGGCCCATAGCGGCATAGTGAGTGGATGCAGGTACGGTGATTCTACGTGAACTACGTCACACAGAAAAAGAAACATCATAAGATATCACGAATACACGGAATGTAAACTTGACTACACATGAACTGAATTACAAAACAGAACAGGGCCTCAAATTTAGAAAACCAACTAGTGCTTGCTTATGGGGAAAGGTGCCTTGGGGTGCTGCATAAAACCAGAGACTGAAATTAGCACAGATAACTTTCCATAAGCCCAATATGTAATAGACAAGACCTACTCCTTGCTCAACGAAATGGACCCAACACCACATATTCAACGCCTAGGAATATACCTGACTAGGAAGAATCTTAAAACCCATGGATATATATGTCTCCGTAAGAGAATCAAGGGTGTGTACAGCGGCCGAAAGGCAGCAGTGAAAATCCGATAAATCCCATTATCAAAATAAATTTCGAAAACAAAACACAAAGACAGTGAAATAGAGAGCAATTCTTAAATAATTCACTCAGGGCATGTGATGCAACCGGGATTGACCACATCTACACCCAGAGCTGGTTGAGACATAAGGCTGGACACTTCAGGCTGATAGCATTGGTGAGTTTAGGTGAGCAAATGCACACCCTTTGAAGTCATACTGTATGGTACCTATTCCATGGGTCCCAACTCTTCAGGTTCAAGGGATTCTTCCTCCAGCTAAAACATGCATGTGAAACCCACAGTATGGTCCACCGTGTTATGGGGAAATGATTTAAAATGCATCTCAGTTTTCGTATCCTGGTCCTCGGGATCACCATTCCAGATGATTTACTAACAGTCTCCCTGCTTGGAGAGTCAGTGCCTTTAACCTCCTGTTTGGCACAGCTTGCAATTTCTGTGCAAGATGAACAGGAATAGGGAGAACCAATGAGAGACTAGCTGTAGGTGTCTGCACGGGCAAATGTAACGCTCATTTCCCACCAGGAAGAGGAATTTACCAAAGGCTCAGCATGCCCTGCCCGAAACAGATTAGGGCCTGAAGCAATCCTGCGGTTTTGTGCCCAGTTCACAAGAAAGCGAGTTGAAGAAAGGAGCTCAGGGGCACTGTAATTCACAAACCTGCAGAGTTATAAATGACAGCTATCCTCCAAAAATATATTGAAGTAAGCCTGCGAAGGGGACTTGAAAGCGGGGCAGAATTTCAGGAAAACGATTGCAGGGGGTAGACTGGAATTGCCCTGAAAGCATAGGAAAAGAGGCAGAACGTCGACAATGATGCACTTGGCCAAAAAGGGCGTATGCGTTTTTTCCTGAATATATTCAGGGAAAACGCATACGCCCTTTTTGGCCAACCAAGCAAGCCTGTAAAGGAAATCTGCACTACAATGAAGTCTCACTGCCCCCCGGGCAAGAGGGCCATCTGAAAAAAGTGTAAAATCCAGAAAGGTAGGACAGGATATGGAGAACAGGGAGCCTTGTTATGCTGATTGGCAGGATGTAAATTGCCAGCAGCCAGCCTGGAGAAGTGTATGGTGTTTCCTGAAACACATAAGAAACAAAGCAACACAGTCTATGGCACTTCCACTTATGGTCCTATAGCTTACGGAAATTAAAATCAAAAACAGACAGCCACCCCAATATTTGGGACGGCTGTGTTCACAAGAAGCTCGTCTACAGTAACAGGTAAATATCCCAGAAAGCAAAATATGGATAAAGAAGTTGTGGCACGTACGTACAATGCAATATCACTCAGCAATGAAATCTGTGTCATCAGGCCCGTAGCGGCATAGTGAGTGGATGCAGGTACGGTGATTCTACGTGAACTACGTCACACAGAAAAAGAAACATCATAAGATATCACTAATACACGGAATGTAAACTTGACTACACATGAACTGAATTACAAAACAGAACAGGGTCTCAAATTTAGAAAACCAACTAGTGCTTGCTTATGGGGAAAGGTGCGTTGGGGTGCTTCATAAAACCAGAGACTGAAATTAGCACAGATAACTTTCCATAAGCCAAATATGTAATAGACAAGACCTACTCCTTGCTCAACGAAATGGACCCAACACCACATATTCAACGCCTAGGAATATACCTGACTAGGAAGAATCTTAAAACCCATGGATATATATGTCTCCGTAAGAGAATCAAGCGTGTGTACAGCGGCATAAACGCAGCAGTGAAAATCCGATAAATCCCATTATCAAAATAAATTTCAAAAAAAAATCATAAAGACAGTGAAATAGAGAGCAATTCTTAAATAATTCACTCAGGGCATGTGATGCAACCGGGATTTAACACATCTACACCCAGAGCTGGTTGAGACATAAGGCTGGACACTTCAGGCTGATAGCATTGGTGAGTTTCGGTGAGCAAATGCAGACCCTTTGAAGTCATACTGCATGGTACCCATTCCATGGGTCCCAACTCTCCAGGTTCAAGGGATTCTTCCTCCAGCTAAAACATGCATGGGAAACCAAGAGTATCGTCCACCATGTGATTGGGAAATGATTTAAAATGCATCTCAGTTTTCGTATCCTGGTCCTCGGGTTCACCATTCCAGATGCTTTACTAACACTCTCCCCGCTTGGAGAGTCAGTGCCTTTAACCTCCTCTTTGGCACAGCTTGCAATTTCTGTGCAAAATGAACAGGAATAGGGAGAACCAATGAGAGACTAGCTGTAGGTGTCTGCACGGGCAAATGTAACGCTCATTGCCCACCAGGAAGAGGAATTAAACAAAGGCTCAGTGTGCCCTGATGGAAACAGATTAGGGCCTGAAGCAATCCTGCGGTTTTGTGCCCAGCTCACAAGAAAGCGAGTTGAAGAAAGGAGCTCAGGGGCACTGTAATTCACAAACCTGCAGAGTTATAAATGACAGCTTTCCTCCAAAAATATATTGAAGTAAGCCTGCGAAGGGGACTTGAAAGCGGGGCAGAATTTCAGGAAAACGATTGCAGGGGGTAGACTGGAATTGCCCTGAAAGCATAGGAAAAGAGGCAGAACGTCGACAATGATGCACTTGGCCAAAAAGGGCGTATGCGTTTTTTCCTGAATATATTCAGGAAAAAACGCATACGCCCTTTTTGGCCAACCAAGCAAGCCTGTAAATGAAATCTGCACTACAATGAAGTCTCACTGCCCCCCTGGCAAAAGGGCCATCTGAAAAAAGTGTAAAATCCAGAAAGGTAGGACAGGATATGGAGAACAGGGAGCCTTGTTATGCTGATTGGCAGGATGTAAATTGCCAGCAGCCACCCTGGAGAAGTGTATGGTGTTTCCTGAAACACGAAAGAAACAAAGCAACACAGCCTATGGCACTTCCACTTATGGTCCTATAGCTTACGGAAATTAAAATCAAAAACAGACAGCCACCCCAATATTTGAGACGGCTGTGTTCACAAGAAGCTCGTCTACAGTATCAGGTAAATATCCCAGAAAGCAAAAAATGGATAAAGAACTTGTGGCACGTACGTACAATGCAATATCACTCAGCAATGAAATCTGTGTCATCAGGCCCATAGCGGCATAGTGAGTGGATGCAGGTACGGTGATTCTACGTGAACTACGTCACACAGAAAAAGAAACATCATAAGATATCACGAATACACGGAATGTAAACTTGACTACACATGAACTGAATTACAAAATAGAAAAGGGTCTCAAATTTAGAAAACCAACTAGTGCTTGCTTATGGGGAAAGGTGCCTTGGGGTGCTGCATAAAACCAGAGACTGAAATTAGCACAGATAACTTTCCATAAGCCCAATATGTAATAGACAAAACCTACTCCTTGCTCAACGAAATGGACCCAACACCACATATTCAACGCCTAGGAATATACCTGACTAGGAAGAATCTTAAAACCCATGGATATATATGTCTCCGTAAGAGAATCAAGGGTGTGTACAGCGGCCGAAAGGCAGCAGTGAAAATCCGATAAATCCCATTATCAAAATAAATTTCGAAAACAAAACACAAAGACAGTGAAATAGAGAGCAATTCTTAAATAATTCACTCAGGGCATGTGATGCAACCGGGATTGACCACATCTACACCCAGAGCTGGTTGAGACATAAGGCTGGACACTTCAGGCTGATAGCATTGGTGAGTTTAGGTGAGCAAATGCACACCCTTTGAAGTCGTACTGTATGGTACCTATTCCATGGGTCCCAACTCTTCAGGTTCAAGGGATTCTTCCTCCAGCTAAAACATGCATGTGAAACCCACAGTATGGTCCACCGTGTTATGGGGAAATGATTTAAAATGCATCTCAGTTTTCGTATCCTGGTCCTCGGGTTCACCATTCCAGATGATTTACTAACAGTCTCCCTGCTTGGAGAGTCAGTGCCTTTAACCTCCTGTTTGGCACAGCTTGCAATTTCTGTGCAAGATGAACAGGAATAGGGAGAACCAATGAGAGACTAGCTGTAGGTGTCTGCACGGGCAAATGTAACGCTCATTTCCCACCAGGAAGAGGAATTTACCAAAGGCTCAGCATGCCCTGCCCGAAACAGATTAGGGCCTGAAGCAATCCTGCGGTTTTGTGCCCAGTTCACAAGAAAGCGAGTTGAAGAAAGGAGCTCAGGGGCACTGTAATTCACAAACCTGCAGAGTTATAAATGACAGCTATCCTCCAAAAATATATTGAAGTAAGCCTGCGAAGGGGACTTGAAAGCGGGGCAGAATTTCAGGAAAACGATTGCAGGGGGTAGACTGGAATTGCCCTGAAAGCATAGGAAAAGAGGCAGAACGTCGACAATGATGCACTTGGCCAAAAAGGGCGTATGCGTTTTTTCCTGAATATATTCAGGAAAAAACGCATACGCCCTTTTTGGCCAACCAAGCAAGCCTGTAAAGGAAATCTGCACTACAATGAAGTCTCACTGCCCCCCGGGCAAGAGGGCCATCTGAAAAAAGTGTAAAATCCAGAAAGGTAGGACAGGATATGGAGAACAGGGAGCCTTGTTATGCTGATTGGCAGGATGTAAATTGCCAGCAGCCAGCCTGGAGAAGTGTATGGTGTTTCCTGAAACACATAAGAAACAAAGCAACACAGTCTATGGCACTTCCACTTATGGTCCTATAGCTTACGGAAATTAAAATCAAAAACAGACAGCCACCCCAATATTTGGGACGGCTGTGTTCACAAGAAGCTCGTCTACAGTAACAGGTAAATATCCCAGAAAGCAAAATATGGATAAAGAAGTTGTGGCACGTACGTACAATGCAATATCACTCAGCAATGAAATCTGTGTCATCAGGCCCGTAGCGGCATAGTGAGTGGATGCAGGTACGGTGATTCTACGTGAACTACGTCACACAGAAAAAGAAACATCATAAGATATCACTAATACACGGAATGTAAACTTGACTACACATGAACTGAATTACAAAACAGAACAGGGTCTCAAATTTAGAAAACCAACTAGTGCTTGCTTATGGGGAAAG
Source organism: Phocoena phocoena (assembly GCF_963924675.1). NCBI lineage: Eukaryota > Metazoa > Chordata > Mammalia > Artiodactyla > Phocoenidae > Phocoena > Phocoena phocoena. The sequence continues at coordinate 311,964 of NW_027077661.1, forward strand.
GTGCGTTGGGGTGCTTCATAAAACCAGAGACTGAAATTAGCACAGATAACTTTCCATAAGCCAAATATGTAATAGACAAGACCTACTCCTTGCTCAACGAAATGGACCCAACACCACATATTCAACGCCTAGGAATATACCTGACTAGGAAGAATCTTAAAACCCATGGATATATATGTCTCCGTAAGAGAATCAAGCGTGTGTACAGCGGCATAAACGCAGCAGTGAAAATCCGATAAATCCCATTATCAAAATAAATTTCAAAAAAAAATCATAAAGACAGTGAAATAGAGAGCAATTCTTAAATAATTCACTCAGGGCATGTGATGCAACCGGGATTTAACACATCTACACCCAGAGCTGGTTGAGACATAAGGCTGGACACTTCAGGCTGATAGCATTGGTGAGTTTCGGTGAGCAAATGCAGACCCTTTGAAGTCATACTGCATGGTACCCATTCCATGGGTCCCAACTCTCCAGGTTCAAGGGATTCTTCCTCCAGCTAAAACATGCATGGGAAACCAAGAGTATCGTCCACCATGTGATTGGGAAATGATTTAAAATGCATCTCAGTTTTCGTATCCTGGTCCTCGGGTTCACCATTCCAGATGCTTTACTAACACTCTCCCCGCTTGGAGAGTCAGTGCCTTTAACCTCCTCTTTGGCACAGCTTGCAATTTCTGTGCAAAATGAACAGGAATAGGGAGAACCAATGAGAGACTAGCTGTAGGTGTCTGCACGGGCAAATGTAACGCTCATTGCCCACCAGGAAGAGGAATTAAACAAAGGCTCAGTGTGCCCTGCTGGAAACAGATTAGGGCCTGAAGCAATCCTGCGGTTTTGTGCCCAGCTCACAAGAAAGCGAGTTGAAGAAAGGAGCTCAGGGGCACTGTAATTCACAAACCTGCAGAGTTATAAATGACAGCTTTCCTCCAAATATATATTGAAGTAAGCCTGCGAAGGGGACTTGAAAGCGGGGCAGAATTTCAGGAAAACGATTGCAGGGGGTAGACTGGAATTGCCCTGAAAGCATAGGAAAAGAGGCAGAACGTCGACAATGATGCACTTGGCCAAAAAGGGCGTATGCGTTTTTTCCTGAATATATTCAGGAAAAAACGCATACGCCCTTTTTGGCCAACCAAGCAAGCCTGTAAATGAAATCTGCACTACAATGAAGTCTCACTGCCCCCCTGGCAAAAGGGCCATCTGAAAAAAGTGTAAAATCCAGAAAGGTAGGACAGGATATGGAGAACAGGGAGCCTTGTTATGCTGATTGGCAGGATGTAAATTGCCAGCAGCCACCCTGGAGAAGTGTATGGTGTTTCCTGAAACACGAAAGAAACAAAGCAACACAGCCTATGGCACTTCCACTTATGGTCCTATAGCTTACGGAAATTAAAATCAAAAACAGACAGCCACCCCAATATTTGAGACGGCTGTGTTCACAAGAAGCTCGTCTACAGTATCAGGTAAATATCCCAGAAAGCAAAAAATGGATAAAGAACTTGTGGCACGTACGTACAATGCAATATCACTCAGCAATGAAATCTGTGTCATCAGGCCCATAGCGGCATAGTGAGTGGATGCAGGTACGGTGATTCTACGTGAACTACGTCACACAGAAAAAGAAACATCATAAGATATCACGAATACACGGAATGTAAACTTGACTACACATGAACTGAATTACAAAATAGAAAAGGGTCTCAAATTTAGAAAACCAACTAGTGCTTGCTTATGGGGAAAGGTGCCTTGGGGTGCTGCATAAAACCAGAGACTGAAATTAGCACAGATAACTTTCCATAAGCCCAATATGTAATAGACAAGACCTACTCCTTGCTCAACGAAATGGACCCAACACCACATATTCAACACCTAGGAATATACCTGACTAGGAAGAATCTTAAAACCCATGGATATATATGTCTCCGTAAGAGAATCAAGGGTGTGTACAGCGGCCGAAAGGCAGCAGTGAAAATCCGATAAATCCCATTATCAAAATAAATTTCGAAAACAAAACACAAAGACAGTGAAATAGAGAGCAATTCTTAAATAATTCACTCAGGGCATGTGATGCAACCGGGATTGACCACATCTACACCCAGAGCTGGTTGAGACATAAGGCTGGACACTTCAGGCTGATAGCATTGGTGAGTTTCGGTGAGCAAATGCACACCCTTTGAAGTCATACTGTATGGTACCTATTCCATGGGTCCCAACTCTTCAGGTTCAAGGGATTCTTCCTCCAGCTAAAACATGCATGTGAAACCCACAGTATGGTCCACCGTGTTATGGGGAAATGATTTAAAATGCATCTCAGTTTTCGTATCCTGGTCCTCGGGTTCACCATTCCAGATGATTTACTAACAGTCTCCCTGCTTGGAGAGTCAGTGCCTTTAACCTCCTGTTTGGCACAGCTTGCAATTTCTGTGCAAGATGAACAGGAATAGGGAGAACCAATGAGAGACTAGCTGTAGGTGTCTGCACGGGCAAATGTAACGCTCATTTCCCACCAGGAAGAGGAATTTACCAAAGGCTCAGCATGCCCTGCCCGAAACAGATTGGGGCCTGAAGCAATCCTGCGGTTTTGTGCCCAGTTCACAAGAAAGCGAATTGAAGAAAGGAGCTCAGGGGCACTGTAATTCACAAATCTGCAGAGTTATAAATGACAGCTATCCTCCAAAAATATATTGAAGTAAGCCTGCGAAGGGGACTTGAAAGCGGGGCAGAATTTCAGGAAAACGATTGCAGGGGGTAGACTGGAATTGCCCTGAAAGCATAGGAAAAGAGGCAGAACGTCGACAATGATGCACTTGGCCAAAAAGGGCGTATGCGTTTTTTCCTGAATATATTCAGGAAAAAACGCATACGCCCTTTTTGGCCAACCAAGCAAGCCTGTAAAGGAAATCTGCACTACAATGAAGTCTCACTGCCCCCCGGGCAAGAGGGCCATCTGAAAAAAGTGTAAAATCCAGAAAGGTAGGACAGGATATGGAGAACAGGGAGCCTTGTTATGCTGATTGGCAGGATGTAAATTGCCAGCAGCCAGCCTGGAGAAGTGTATGGTGTTTCCTGAAACACATAAGAAACAAAGCAACACAGTCTATGGCACTTCCACTTATGGTCCTATAGCTTACGGAAATTAAAATCAAAAACAGACAGCCACCCCAATATTTGGGACGGCTGTGTTCACAAGAAGCTCGTCTACAGTAACAGGTAAATATCCCAGAAAGCAAAATATGGATAAAGAAGTTGTGGCACGTACGTACAATGCAATATCACTCAGCAATGAAATCTGTGTCATCAGGCCCGTAGCGGCATAGTGAGTGGATGCAGGTACGGTGATTCTACGTGAACTACGTCACACAGAAAAAGAAACATCATAAGATATCACTAATACAGGGAATGTAAACTTGACTACACATGAACTGAATTACGAAACAGAACAGTGTCTCAAATTTAGAAAACCAACTAGTGCTTGCTTATGGGGAAAGGTGCGTTGGGGTGCTTCATAAAACCAGAGACTGAAATTAGCACAGATAACTTTCCATAAGCCAAATATGTAATAGACAAGACCTACTCCTTGCTCAACGAAATGGACCCAACACCACATATTCAACGCCTAGGAATATACCTGACTAGGAAGAATCTTAAAACCCATGGATATATATGTCTCCGTAAGAGAATCAAGCGTGTGTACAGCGGCATAAACGCAGCAGTGAAAATCCGATAAATCCCATTATCAAAATAAATTTCAAGAAAAAATCATAAAGACAGTGAAATAGAGAGCAATTCTTAAATAATTCACTCAGGGCATGTGATGCAACCGGGATTTAACACATCTACACCCAGAGCTGGTTGAGACATAAGGCTGGACACTTCAGGCTGATAGCATTGGTGAGTTTCGGTGAGCAAATGCAGACCCTTTGAAGTCATACTGCATGGTACCCATTCCATGGGTCCCAACTCTCCAGGTTCAAGGGATTCTTCCTCCAGCTAAAACATGCATGGGAAACCAAGAGTATCGTCCACCATGTGATTGGGAAATGATTTAAAATGCATCTCAGTTTTTGTATCCTGGTCCTCGGGTTCACCATTCCAGATGCTTTACTAACACTCTCCCCGCTTGGAGAGTCAGTGCCTTTAACCTCCTCTTTGGCACAGCTTGCAATTTCTGTGCAAAATGAACAGGAATAGGGAGAACCAATGAGAGACTAGCTGTAGGTGTCTGCACGGGCAAATGTAACGCTCATTGCCCACCAGGAAGAGGAATTAAACAAAGGCTCAGCGTGCCCTGCCGGAAACAGATTAGGGCCTGAAGCAATCCTGCGGTTTTGTTCCCAGCTCACAAGAAAGCGAGTTGAAGAAAGGAGCTCAGGGGCACTGTAATTCACAAACCTGCAGAGTTATAAATGACAGCTATCCTCCAAAAATATATTGAAGTAAGCCTGCGAAGGGGAGTTGAAAGCGGGGCAGAATTTCAGGAAAACGATTGCAGGGGGTAGACTGGAATTGCCCTGAAAGCATAGGAAAAGAGGCAGAACGTCGACAATGATGCACTTGGCCAAAAAGGGCGTATGCGTTTTTTCCTGAATATATTCAGGAAAAAACGCATACGCCCTTTTTGGCCAACCAAGCAAGCCTGTAAATGAAATCTGCACTACAATGAAGTCTCACTGCCCCCCTGGCAAAAGGGCCATCTGAAAAAAGTGTAAAATCCAGAAAGGTAGGACAGGATATGGAGAACAGGGAGCCTTGTTATGCTGATTGGCAGGATGTAAATTGCCAGCAGCCACCCTGGAGAAGTGTATGGTGTTTCCTGAAACACGAAAGAAACAAAGCAACACAGCCTATGGCACTTCCACTTATGGTCCTATAGCTTACGGAAATTAAAATCAAAAACAGACAGCCACCCCAATATTTGAGACGGCTGTGTTCACAAGAAGCTCGTCTACAGTATCAGGTAAATATCCCAGAAAGCAAAAAATGGATAAAGAACTTGTGGCACGTACGTACAATGCAATATCACTCAGCAATGAAATCTGTGTCATCAGGCCCATAGCGGCATAGTGAGTGGATGCAGGTACGGTGATTCTACGTGAACTACGTCACACAGAAAAAGAAACATCATAAGATATCACGAATACACGGAATGTAAACTTGACTACACATGAACTGAATTACAAAATAGAAAAGGGTCTCAAATTTAGAAAACCAACTAGTGCTTGCTTATGGGGAAAGGTGCCTTGGGGTGCTGCATAAAACCAGAGACTGAAATTAGCACAGATAACTTTCCATAAGCCCAATATGTAATAGACAAGACCTACTCCTTGCTCAACGAAATGGACCCAACACCACATATTCAACACCTAGGAATATACCTGACTAGGAAGAATCTTAAAACCCATGGATATATATGTCTCCGTAAGAGAATCAAGGGTGTGTACAGCGGCCGAAAGGCAGCAGTGAAAATCCGATAAATCCCATTATCAAAATAAATTTCGAAAACAAAACACAAAGACAGTGAAATAGAGAGCAATTCTTAAATAATTCACTCAGGGCATGTGATGCAACCGGGATTGACCACATCTACACCCAGAGCTGGTTGAGACATAAGGCTGGACACTTCAGGCTGATAGCATTGGTGAGTTTCGGTGAGCAAATGCACACCCTTTGAAGTCATACTGTATGGTACCTATTCCATGGGTCCCAACTCTTCAGGTTCAAGGGATTCTTCCTCCAGCTAAAACATGCATGTGAAACCCACAGTATGGTCCACCGTGTTATGGGGAAATGATTTAAAATGCATCTCAGTTTTCGTATCCTGGTCCTCGGGTTCACCATTCCAGATGATTTACTAACAGTCTCCCTGCTTGGAGAGTCAGTGCCTTTAACCTCCTGTTTGGCACAGCTTGCAATTTCTGTGCAAGATGAACAGGAATAGGGAGAACCAATGAGAGACTAGCTGTAGGTGTCTGCACGGGCAAATGTAACGCTCATTTCCCACCAGGAAGAGGAATTTACCAAAGGCTCAGCATGCCCTGCCCGAAACAGATTGGGGCCTGAAGCAATCCTGCGGTTTTGTGCCCAGTTCACAAGAAAGCGAGTTGAAGAAAGGAGCTCAGGGGCACTGTAATTCACAAACCTGCAGAGTTATAAATGACAGCTATCCTCCAAAAATATATTGAAGTAAGCCTGCGAAGGGGACTTGAAAGCGGGGCAGAATTTCAGGAAAACGATTGCAGGGGGTAGACTGGAATTGCCCTGAAAGCATAGGAAAAGAGGCAGAACGTCGACAATGATGCACTTGGCCAAAAAGGGCGTATGCGTTTTTTCCTGAATATATTCAGGAAAAAACGCATACGCCCTTTTTGGCCAACCAAGCAAGCCTGTAAAGGAAATCTGCACTACAATGAAGTCTCACTGCCCCCCGGGCAAGAGGGCCATCTGAAAAAAGTGTAAAATCCAGAAAGGTAGGACAGGATATGGAGAACAGGGAGCCTTGTTATGCTGATTGGCAGGATGTAAATTGCCAGCAGCCAGCCTGGAGAAGTGTATGGTGTTTCCTGAAACACATAAGAAACAAAGCAACACAGTCTATGGCACTTCAACTTATGGTCCTATAGCTTACGGAAATTAAAATCAAAAACAGACAGCCACCCCAATATTTGGGACGGCTGTGTTCACAAGAAGCTCGTCTACAGTAACAGGTAAATATCCCAGAAAGCAAAATATGGATAAAGAAGTTGTGGCACGTACGTACAATGCAATATCACTCAGCAATGAAATCTGTGTCATCAGGCCCGTAGCGGCATAGTGAGTGGATGCAGGTACGGTGATTCTACGTGAACTACGTCACACAGAAAAAGAAACATCATAAGATATCACTAATACAGGGAATGTAAACTTGACTACACATGAACTGAATTACAAAACAGAACAGGGTCTCAAATTTAGAAAACCAACTAGTGCTTGCTTATGGGGAAAGGTGCGTTGGGGTGCTTCATAAAACCAGAGACTGAAATTAGCACAGATAACTTTCCATAAGCCAAATATGTAATAGACAAGACCTACTCCTTGCTCAACGAAATGGACCCAACACCACATATTCAACGCCTAGGAATATACCTGACTAGGAAGAATCTTAAAACCCATGGATATATATGTCTCCGTAAGAGAATCAAGCGTGTGTACAGCGGCATAAACGCAGCAGTGAAAATCCGATAAATCCCATTATCAAAATAAATTTCAAAAAAAAATCATAAAGACAGTGAAATAGAGAGCAATTCTTAAATAATTCACTCAGGGCATGTGATGCAACCGGGATTTAACACATCTACACCCAGAGCTGGTTGAGACATAAGGCTGGACACTTCAGGCTGATAGCATTGGTGAGTTTCGGTGAGCAAATGCAGACCCTTTGAAGTCATACTGCATGGTACCCATTCCATGGGTCCCAACTCTCCAGGTTCAAGGGATTCTTCCTCCAGCTAAAACATGCATGGGAAACCAAGAGTATCGTCCACCATGTGATTGGGAAATGATTTAAAATGCATCTCAGTTTTCGTATCCTGGTCCTCGGGTTCACCATTCCAGATGCTTTACTAACACTCTCCCCGCTTGGAGAGTCAGTGCCTTTAACCTCCTCTTTGGCACAGCTTGCAATTTCTGTGCAAAATGAACAGGAATAGGGAGAACCAATGAGAGACTAGCTGTAGGTGTCTGCACGGGCAAATGTAACGCTCATTGCCCACCAGGAAGAGGAATTAAACAAAGGCTCAGTGTGCCCTGCTGGAAACAGATTAGGGCCTGAAGCAATCCTGCGGTTTTGTGCCCAGCTCACAAGAAAGCGAGTTGAAGAAAGGAGCTCAGGGGCACTGTAATTCACAAACCTGCAGAGTTATAAATGACAGCTTTCCTCCAAATATATATTGAAGTAAGCCTGCGAAGGGGACTTGAAAGCGGGGCAGAATTTCAGGAAAACGATTGCAGGGGGTAGACTGGAATTGCCCTGAAAGCATAGGAAAAGAGGCAGAACGTCGACAATGATGCACTTGGCCAAAAAGGGCGTATGCGTTTTTTCCTGAATATATTCAGGAAAAAACGCATACGCCCTTTTTGGCCAACCAAGCAAGCCTGTCAATGAAATCTGCACTACAATGAAGTCTCACTGCCCCCCTGGCAAAAGGGCCATCTGAAAAAAGTGTAAAATCCAGAAAGGTAGGACAGGATATGGAGAACAGGGAGCCTTGTTATGCTGATTGGCAGGATGTAAATTGCCAGCAGCCACCCTGGAGAAGTGTATGGTGTTTCCTGAAACACGAAAGAAACAAAGCAACACAGCCTATGGCACTTCCACTTATGGTCCTATAGCTTACGGAAATTAAAATCAAAAACAGACAGCCACCCCAATATTTGAGACGGCTGTGTTCACAAGAAGCTCGTCTACAGTATCAGGTAAATATCCCAGAAAGCAAAAAATGGATAAAGAACTTGTGGCACGTACGTACAATGCAATATCACTCAGCAATGAAATCTGTGTCATCAGGCCCATAGCGGCATAGTGAGTGGATGCAGGTACGGTGATTCTACGTGAACTACGTCACACAGAAAAAGAAACATCATAAGATATCACGAATACACGGAATGTAAACTTGACTACACATGAACTGAATTACAAAATAGAAAAGGGTCTCAAATTTAGAAAACCAACTAGTGCTTGCTTATGGGGAAAGGTGCCTTGGGGTGCTGCATAAAACCAGAGACTGAAATTAGCACAGATAACTTTCCATAAGCCCAATATGTAATAGACAAGACCTACTCCTTGCTCAACGAAATGGACCCAACACCACATATTCAACGCCTAGGAATATACCTGACTAGGAAGAATCTTAAAACCCATGGATATATATGTCTCCGTAAGAGAATCAAGGGTGTGTACAGCGGCCGAAGGGCAGCAGTGAAAATCCGATAAATCCCATTATCAAAATAAATTTCGAAAACAAAACACAAAGACAGTGAAATAGAGAGCAATTCTTAAATAATTCACTCAGGGCATGTGATGCAACCGGGATTGACCACATCTACACCCAGAGCTGGTTGAGACATAAGGCTGGACACTTCAGGCTGATAGCATTGGTGAGTTTAGGTGAGCAAATGCACACCCTTTGAAGTCATACTGTATGGTACCTATTCCATGGGTCCCAACTCTTCAGGTTCAAGGGATTCTTCCTCCAGCTAAAACATGCATGTGAAACCCACAGTATGGTCCACCGTGTTATGGGGAAATGATTTAAAATGCATCTCAGTTTTCGTATCCTGGTCCTCGGGTTCACCATTCCAGATGATTTACTAACAGTCTCCCTGCTTGGAGAGTCAGTGCCTTTAACCTCCTGTTTGGCACAGCTTGCAATTTCTGTGCAAGATGAACAGGAATAGGGAGAACCAATGAGAGACTAGCTGTAGGTGTCTGCACGGGCAAATGTAACGCTCATTTCCCACCAGGAAGAGGAATTTACCAAAGGCTCAGCATGCCCTGCCCGAAACAGATTAGGGCCTGAAGCAATCCTGCGGTTTTGTGCCCAGTTCACAAGAAAGCGAGTTGAAGAAAGGAGCTCAGGGGCACTGTAATTCACAAACCTGCAGAGTTATAAATGACAGCTATCCTCCAAAAATATATTGAAGTAAGCCTGCGAAGGGGACTTGAAAGCGGGGCAGAATTTCAGGAAAACGATTGCAGGGGGTAGACTGGAATTGCCCTGAAAGCATAGGAAAAGAGGCAGAACGTCGACAATGATGCACTTGGCCAAAAAGGGCGTATGCGTTTTTTCCTGAATATATTCAGGAAAAAACGCATACGCCCTTTTTGGCCAACCAAGCAAGCCTGTAAAGGAAATCTGCACTACAATGAAGTCTCACTGCCCCCCGGGCAAGAGGGCCATCTGAAAAAAGTGTAAAATCCAGAAAGGTAGGACAGGATATGGAGAACAGGGAGCCTTGTTATGCTGATTGGCAGGATGTAAATTGCCAGCAGCCAGCCTGGAGAAGTGTATGGTGTTTCCTGAAACACATAAGAAACAAAGCAACACAGTCTATGGCACTTCAACTTATGGTCCTATAGCTTACGGAAATTAAAATCAAAAACAGACAGCCACCCCAATATTTGGGACGGCTGTGTTCACAAGAAGCTCGTCTACAGTAACAGGTAAATATCCCAGAAAGCAAAATATGGATAAAGAAGTTGTGGCACGTACGTACAATGCAATATCACTCAGCAATGAAATCTGTGTCATCAGGCCCGTAGCGGCATAGTGAGTGGATGCAGGTACGGTGATTCTACGTGAACTACGTCACACAGAAAAAGAAACATCATAAGATATCACTAATACAGGGAATGTAAACTTGACTACACATGAACTGAATTACAAAACAGAACAGGGTCTCAAATTTAGAAAACCAACTAGTGCTTGCTTATGGGGAAAGGTGCGTTGGGGTGCTTCATAAAACCAGAGACTGAAATTAGCACAGATAACTTTCCATAAGCCAAATATGTAATAGACAAGACCTACTCCTTGCTCAACGAAATGGACCCAACACCACATATTCAACGCCTAGGAATATACCTGACTAGGAAGAATCTTAAAACCCATGGATATATATGTCTCCGTAAGAGAATCAAGCGTGTGTACAGCGGCATAAACGCAGCAGTGAAAATCCGATAAATCCCATTATCAAAATAAATTTCAAAAAAAAATCATAAAGACAGTGAAATAGAGAGCAATTCTTAAATAATTCACTCAGGGCATGTGATGCAACCGGGATTTAACACATCTACACCCAGAGCTGGTTGAGACATAAGGCTGGACACTTCAGGCTGATAGCATTGGTGAGTTTCGGTGAGCAAATGCAGACCCTTTGAAGTCATACTGCATGGTACCCATTCCATGGGTCCCAACTCTCCAGGTTCAAGGGATTCTTCCTCCAGCTAAAACATGCATGGGAAACCAAGAGTATCGTCCACCATGTGATTGGGAAATGATTTAAAATGCATCTCAGTTTTCGTATCCTGGTCCTCGGGTTCACCATTCCAGATGCTTTACTAACACTCTCCCCGCTTGGAGAGTCAGTGCCTTTAACCTCCTCTTTGGCACAGCTTGCAATTTCTGTGCAAAATGAACAGGAATAGGGAGAACCAATGAGAGACTAGCTGTAGGTGTCTGCACGGGCAAATGTAACGCTCATTGCCCACCAGGAAGAGGAATTAAACAAAGGCTCAGTGTGCCCTGCTGGAAACAGATTAGGGCCTGAAGCAATCCTGCGGTTTTGTGCCCAGCTCACAAGAAAGCGAGTTGAAGAAAGGAGCTCAGGGGCACTGTAATTCACAAACCTGCAGAGTTATAAATGACAGCTTTCCTCCAAATATATATTGAAGTAAGCCTGCGAAGGGGACTTGAAAGCGGGGCAGAATTTCAGGAAAACGATTGCAGGGGGTAGACTGGAATTGCCCTGAAAGCATAGGAAAAGAGGCAGAACGTCGACAATGATGCACTTGGCCAAAAAGGGCGTATGCGTTTTTTCCTGAATATATTCAGGAAAAAACGCATACGCCCTTTTTGGCCAACCAAGCAAGCCTGTCAATGAAATCTGCACTACAATGAAGTCTCACTGCCCCCCTGGCAAAAGGGCCATCTGAAAAAAGTGTAAAATCCAGAAAGGTAGGACAGGATATGGAGAACAGGGAGCCTTGTTATGCTGATTGGCAGGATGTAAATTGCCAGCAGCCACCCTGGAGAAGTGTATGGTGTTTCCTGAAACACGAAAGAAACAAAGCAACACAGCCTATGGCACTTCCACTTATGGTCCTATAGCTTACGGAAATTAAAATCAAAAACAGACAGCCACCCCAATATTTGAGACGGCTGTGTTCACAAGAAGCTCGTCTACAGTATCAGGTAAATATCCCAGAAAGCAAAAAATGGATAAAGAACTTGTGGCACGTACGTACAATGCAATATCACTCAGCAATGAAATCTGTGTCATCAGGCCCATAGCGGCATAGTGAGTGGATGCAGGTACGGTGATTCTACGTGAACTACGTCACACAGAAAAAGAAACATCATAAGATATCACGAATACACGGAATGTAAACTTGACTACACATGAACTGAATTACAAAATAGAAAAGGGTCTCAAATTTAGAAAACCAACTAGTGCTTGCTTATGGGGAAAGGTGCCTTGGGGTGCTGCATAAAACCAGAGACTGAAATTAGCACAGATAACTTTCCATAAGCCCAATATGTAATAGACAAGACCTACTCCTTGCTCAACGAAATGGACCCCACACCACATATTCAAAGCCTAGGAATATACCTGACTAGGAAGAATCTTAAAACCCATGGATATATATGTCTCCGTAAGAGAATCAAGGGTGTGTACAGCGGCCGAAAGGCAGCAGGGAAAATCCGATAAATCCCATTATCAAAATAAATTTCGAAAACAAAACACAAAGACAGTGAAATAGAGAGCAATTCTTAAATAATTCACTCAGGGCATGTGATGCAACCGGGATTGACCACATCTACACCCAGAGCTGGTTGAGACATAAGGCTGGACACTTCAGGCTGATAGCATTGGTGAGTTTAGGTGAGCAAATGCACACCCTTTGAAGTCATACTGTATGGTACCTATTCCATGGGTCCCAACTCTTCAGGTTCAAGGGATTCTTCCTCCAGCTAAAACATGCATGTGAAACCCACAGTATGGTCCACCGTGTTATGGGGAAATGATTTAAAATGCATCTCAGTTTTCGTATCCTGGTCCTCGGGTTCACCATTCCAGATGATTTACTAACAGTCTCCCTGCTTGGAGAGTCAGTGCCTTTAACCTCCTGTTTGGCACAGCTTGCAATTTCTGTGCAAGATGAACAGGAATAGGGAGAACCAATGAGAGACTAGCTGTAGGTGTCTGCACGGGCAAATGTAACGCTCATTTCCCACCAGGAAGAGGAATTTACCAAAGGCTCAGCATGCCCTGCCCGAAACAGATTAGGGCCTGAAGCAATCCTGCGGTTTTGTGCCCAGTTCACAAGAAAGCGAGTTGAAGAAAGGAGCTCAGGGGCACTGTAATTCACAAACCTGCAGAGTTATAAATGACAGCTATCCTCCAAAAATATATTGAAGTAAGCCTGCGAAGGGGAGTTGAAAGCGGGGCAGAATTTCAGGAAAACGATTGCAGGGGGTAGACTGGAATTGCCCTGAAAGCATAGGAAAAGAGGCAGAACGTCGACAATGATGCACTTGGCCAAAAAGGGCGTATGCGTTTTTTCCTGAATATATTCAGGAAAAAACGCATACGCCCTTTTTGGCCAACCAAGCAAGCCTGTCAATGAAATCTGCACTACAATGAAGTCTCACTGCCCCCCTGGCAAAAGGGCCATCTGAAAAAAGTGTAAAATCCAGAAAGGTAGGACAGGATATGGAGAACAGGGAGCCTTGTTATGCTGATTGGCAGGATGTAAATTGCCAGCAGCCACCCTGGAGAAGTGTATGGTGTTTCCTGAAACACGAAAGAAACAAAGCAACACAGCCTATGGCACTTCCACTTATGGTCCTATAGCTTACGGAAATTAAAATCAAAAACAGACAGCCACCCCAATATTTGAGACGGCTGTGTTCACAAGAAGCTCGTCTACAGTATCAGGTAAATATCCCAGAAAGCAAAAAATGGATAAAGAACTTGTGGCACGTACGTACAATGCAATATCACTCAGCAATGAAATCTGTGTCATCAGGCCCATAGCGGCATAGTGAGTGGATGCAGGTACGGTGATTCTACGTGAACTACGTCACACAGAAAAAGAAACATCATAAGATATCACGAATACACGGAATGTAAACTTGACTACACATGAACTGAATTACAAAATAGAAAAGGGTCTCAAATTTAGAAAACCAACTAGTGCTTGCTTATGGGGAAAGGTGCCTTGGGGTGCTGCATAAAACCAGAGACTGAAATTAGCACAGATAACTTTCCATAAGCCCAATATGTAATAGACAAGACCTACTCCTTGCTCAACGAAATGGACCCCACACCACATATTCAACGCCTAGGAATATACCTGACTAGGAAGAATCTTAAAACCCATGGATATATATGTCTCCGTAAGAGAATCAAGGGTGTGTACAGCGGCCGAAAGGCAGCAGGGAAAATCCGATAAATCCCATTATCAAAATAAATTTCGAAAACAAAACACAAAGACAGTGAAATAGAGAGCAATTCTTAAATAATTCACTCAGGGCATGTGATGCAACCGGGATTGACCACATCTACACCCAGAGCTGGTTGAGACATAAGGCTGGACACTTCAGGCTGATAGCATTGGTGAGTTTAGGTGAGCAAATGCACACCCTTTGAAGTCATACTGTATGGTACCTATTCCATGGGTCCCAACTCTTCAGGTTCAAGGGATTCTTCCTCCAGCTAAAACATGCATGTGAAACCCACAGTATGGTCCACCGTGTTATGGGGAAATGATTTAAAATGCATCTCAGTTTTCGTATCCTGGTCCTCGGGTTCACCATTCCAGATGATTTACTAACAGTCTCCCTGCTTGGAGAGTCAGTGCCTTTAACCTCCTGTTTGGCACAGCTTGCAATTTCTGTGCAAGATGAACAGGAATAGGGAGAACCAATGAGAGACTAGCTGTAGGTGTCTGCACGGGCAAATGTAACGCTCATTTCCCACCAGGAAGAGGAATTTACCAAAGGCTCAGCATGCCCTGCCCGAAACAGATTAGGGCCTGAAGCAATCCTGCGGTTTTGTGCCCAGTTCACAAGAAAGCGAGTTGAAGAAAGGAGCTCAGGGGCACTGTAATTCACAAACCTGCAGAGTTATAAATGACAGCTATCCTCCAAAAATATATTGAAGTAAGCCTGCGAAGGGGACTTGAAAGCGGGGCAGAATTTCAGGAAAACGATTGCAGGGGGTAGACTGGAATTGCCCTGAAAGCATAGGAAAAGAGGCAGAACGTCGACAATGATGCACTTGGCCAAAAAGGGCGTATGCGTTTTTTCCTGAATATATTCAGGAAAAAACGCATACGCCCTTTTTGGCCAACCAAGCAAGCCTGTAAAGGAAATCTGCACTACAATGAAGTCTCACTGCCCCCCGGGCAAGAGGGCCATCTGAAAAAAGTGTAAAATCCAGAAAGGTAGGACAGGATATGGAGAACAGGGAGCCTTGTTATGCTGATTGGCAGGATGTAAATTGCCAGCAGCCAGCCTGGAGAAGTGTATGGTGTTTCCTGAAACACATAAGAAACAAAGCAACACAGTCTATGGCACTTCCACTTATGGTCCTATAGCTTACGGAAATTAAAATCAAAAACAGACAGCCACCCCAATATTTGGGACGGCTGTGTTCACAAGAAGCTCGTCTACAGTAACAGGTAAATATCCCAGAAAGCAAAATATGGATAAAGAAGTTGTGGCACGTACGTACAATGCAATATCACTCAGCAATGAAATCTGTGTCATCAGGCCCGTAGCGGCATAGTGAGTGGATGCAGGTACGGTGATTCTACGTGAACTACGTCACACAGAAAAAGAAACATCATAAGATATCACTAATACACGGAATGTAAACTTGACTACACATGAACTGAATTACAAAACAGAACAGGGTCTCAAATTTAGAAAACCAACTAGTGCTTGCTTATGGGGAAAGGTGCGTTGGGGTGCTTCATAAAACCAGAGACTGAAATTAGCACAGATAACTTTCCATAAGCCAAATATGTAATAGACAAGACCTACTCCTTGCTCAACGAAATGGACCCAACACCACATATTCAACGCCTAGGAATATACCTGACTAGGAAGAATCTTAAAACCCATGGATATATATGTCTCCGTAAGAGAATCAAGCGTGTGTACAGCGGCATAAACGCAGCAGTGAAAATCCGATAAATCCCATTATCAAAATAAATTTCAAAAAAAAATCATAAAGACAGTGAAATAGAGAGCACTTCTTAAATAATTCACTCAGGGCATGTGATGCAACAGGGATTTAACACATCTACACCTAGAGCTGGTTGAGACATAAGGCTGGACACTTCAGGCTGATAGCATTGGTGAGTTTCGGTGAGCAAATGCAGACCCTTTGAAGTCATACTGCATGGTACCCATTCCATGGGTCCCAACTCTCCAGGCTCAAGGGATTCTTCCTCCAGCTAAAACATGCATGGGAAACCAAGAGTATCGTCCACCATGTGATTGGGAAATGATTTAAAATGCATCTCAGTTTTCGTATCCTGGTCCTCGGGTTCACCATTCCAGATGCTTTACTAACACTCTCCCCGCTTGGAGAGTCAGTGCCTTTAACCTCCTCTTTGGCACAGCTTGCAATTTCTGTGCAAAATGAACAGGAATAGGGAGAACCAATGAGAGACTAGCTGTAGGTGTCTGCACGGGCAAATGTAACGCTCATTGCCCACCAGGAAGAGGAATTAAACAAAGGCTCAGTGTGCCCTGCTGGAAACAGATTAGGGCCTGAAGCAATCCTGGGGTTTTGTGCCCAGCTCACAAGAAAGCGAGTTGAAGAAAGGAGCTCAGGGGCACTGTAATTCACAAACCTGCAGAGTTATAAATGACAGCTTTCCTCCAAAAATATATTGAAGTAAGCCTGCGAAGGGGACTTGAAAGCGGGGCAGAATTTCAGGAAAACGATTGCAGGGGGTAGACTGGAATTGCCCTGAAAGCATAGGAAAAGAGGCAGAATGTCGACAATGATGCACTTGGCCAAAAAGGGCGTATGCGTTTTTTCCTGAATATATTCAGGAAAAAACGCATACGCCCTTTTTGGCCAACCAAGCAAGCCTGTCAATGAAATCTGCACTACAATGAAGTCTCACTGCCCCCCTGGCAAAAGGGCCATCTGAAAAAAGTGTAAAATCCAGAAAGGTAGGACAGGATATGGAGAACAGGGAGCCTTGTTATGCTGATTGGCAGGATGTAAATTGCCAGCAGCCACCCTGGAGAAGTGTATGGTGTTTCCTGAAACACGAAAGAAACAAAGCAACACAGCCTATGGCACTTCCACTTATGGTCCTATAGCTTACGGAAATTAAAATCAAAAACAGACAGCCACCCCAATATTTGAGACGGCTGTGTTCACAAGAAGCTCGTCTACAGTATCAGGTAAATATCCCAGAAAGCAAAAAATGGATAAAGAACTTGTGGCACGTACGTACAATGCAATATCACTCAGCAATGAAATCTGTGTCATCAGGCCCATAGCGGCATAGTGAGTGGATGCAGGTACGGTGATTCTACGTGAACTACGTCACACAGAAAAAGAAACATCATAAGATATCACGAATACACGGAATGTAAACTTGACTACACATGAACTGAATTACAAAATAGAAAAGGGTCTCAAATTTAGAAAACCAACTAGTGCTTGCTTATGGGGAAAGGTGCCTTGGGGTGCTGCATAAAACCAGAGACTGAAATTAGCACAGATAACTTTCCATAAGCCCAATATGTAATAGACAAGACCTACTCCTTGCTCAACGAAATGGACCCAACACCACATATTCAACGCCTAGGAATATACCTGACTAGGAAGAATCTTAAAACCCATGGATATATATGTCTCCGTAAGAGAATCAAGGGTGTGTACAGCGGCCGAAAGGCAGCAGTGAAAATCCGATAAATCCCATTATCAAAATAAATTTCGAAAACAAAACACAAAGACAGTGAAATAGAGAGCAATTCTTAAATAATTCACTCAGGGCATGTGATGCAACCGGGATTGACCACATCTACACCCAGAGCTGGTTGAGACATAAGGCTGGACACTTCAGGCTGATAGTATTGGTGAGTTTAGGTGAGCAAATGCACACCCTTTGAAGTCATACTGTATGGTACCTATTCCATGGGTCCCAACTCTTCAGGTTCAAGGGATTCTTCCTCCAGCTAAAACATGCATGTGAAACCCACAGTATGGTCCACCGTGTTATGGGGAAATGATTTAAAATGCATCTCAGTTTTCGTATCCTGGTCCTCGGGTTCACCATTCCAGATGATTTACTAACAGTCTCCCTGCTTGGAGAGTCAGTGCCTTTAACCTCCTGTTTGGCACAGCTTGCAATTTCTGTGCAAGATGAACAGGAATAGGGAGAACCAATGAGAGACTAGCTGTAGGTGTCTGCACGGGCAAATGTAACGCTCATTTCCCACCAGGAAGAGGAATTTACCAAAGGCTCAGCATGCCCTGCCCGAAACAGATTAGGGCCTGAAGCAATCCTGCGGTTTTGTGCCCAGTTCACAAGAAAGCGAGTTGAAGAAAGGAGCTCAGGGGCACTGTAATTCACAAACCTGCAGAGTTATAAATGACAGCTATCCTCCAAAAATATATTGAAGTAAGCCTGCGAAGGGGACTTGAAAGCGGGGCAGAATTTCAGGAAAACGATTGCAGGGGGTAGACTGGAATTGCCCTGAAAGCATAGGAAAAGAGGCAGAACGTCGACAATGATGCACTTGGCCAAAAAGGGCGTATGCGTTTTTTCCTGAATATATTCAGGAAAAAACGCATACGCCCTTTTTGGCCAACCAAGCAAGCCTGTAAAGGAAATCTGCACTACAATGAAGTCTCACTGCCCCCCGGGCAAGAGGGCCATCTGAAAAAAGTGTAAAATCCAGAAAGGTAGGACAGGATATGGAGAACAGGGAGCCTTGTTATGCTGATTGGCAGGATGTAAATTGCCAGCAGCCAGCCTGGAGAAGTGTATGGTGTTTCCTGAAACACATAAGAAACAAAGCAACACAGTCTATGGCACTTCCACTTATGGTCCTATAGCTTACGGAAATTAAAATCAAAAACAGACAGCCACCCCAATATTTGGGACGGCTGTGTTCACAAGAAGCTCGTCTACAGTAACAGGTAAATATCCCAGAAAGCAAAATATGGATAAAGAAGTTGTGGCACGTACGTACAATGCAATATCACTCAGCAATGAAATCTGTGTCATCAGGCCCGTAGCGGCATAGTGAGTGGATGCAGGTACGGTGATTCTACGTGAACTACGTCACACAGAAAAAGAAACATCATAAGATATCACTAATACACGGAATGTAAACTTGACTACACATGAACTGAATTACAAAACAGAACAGGGTCTCAAATTTAGAAAACCAACTAGTGCTTGCTTATGGGGAAAGGTGCGTTGGGGTGCTTCATAAAACCAGAGACTGAAATTAGCACAGATAACTTTCCATAAGCCAAATATGTAATAGACAAGACCTACTCCTTGCTCAACGAAATGGACCCAACACCACATATTCAACGCCTAGGAATATACCTGACTAGGAAGAATCTTAAAACCCATGGATATATATGTCTCTGTAAGAGAATCAAGCGTGTGTACAGCGGCATAAACGCAGCAGTGAAAATCCGATAAATCCCATTATCAAAATAAATTTCAAAAAAAAATCATAAAGACAGTGAAATAGAGAGCACTTCTTAAATAATTCACTCAGGGCATGTGATGCAACAGGGATTTAACACATCTACACCCAGAGCTGGTTGAGACATAAGGCTGGACACTTCAGGCTGATAGCATTGGTGAGTTTCGGTGAGCAAATGCAGACCCTTTGAAGTCATACTGCATGGTACCCATTCCATGGGTCCCAACTCTCCAGGCTCAAGGGATTCTTCCTCCAGCTAAAACATGCATGGGAAACCAAGAGTATCGTCCACCATGTGATTGGGAAATGATTTAAAATGCATCTCAGTTTTCGTATCCTGGTCCTCGGGTTCACCATTCCAGATGCTTTACTAACACTCTCCCCGCTTGGAGAGTCAGTGCCTTTAACCTCCTCTTTGGCACAGCTTGCAATTTCTGTGCAAAATGAACAGGAATAGGGAGAACCAATGAGAGACTAGCTGTAGGTGTCTGCACGGGCAAATGTAACGCTCATTGCCCACCAGGAAGAGGAATTAAACAAAGGCTCAGTGTGCCCTGCTGGAAACAGATTAGGGCCTGAAGCAATCCTGCGGTTTTGTGCCCAGCTCACAAGAAAGCGAGTTGAAGAAAGGAGCTCAGGGGCACTGTAATTCACAAACCTGCAGAGTTATAAATGACAGCTTTCCTCCAAAAATATATGGAAGTAAGCCTGCGAAGGGGACTTGAAAGCGGGGCAGAATTTCAGGAAAACGATTGCAGGGGGTAGACTGGAATTGCCCTGAAAGCATAGGAAAAGAGGCAGAACGTCGACAATGATGCACTTGGCCAAAAAGGGCGTATGCGTTTTTTCCTGAATATATTCAGGAAAAAACGCATACGCCCTTTTTGGCCAACCAAGCAAGCCTGTCAATGAAATCTGCACTACAATGAAGTCTCACTGCCCCCCTGGCAAAAGGGCCATCTGAAAAAAGTGTAAAATCCAGAAAGGTAGGACAGGATATGGAGAACAGGGAGCCTTGTTATGCTGATTGGCAGGATGTAAATTGCCAGCAGCCACCCTGGAGAAGTGTATGGTGTTTCCTGAAACACGAAAGAAACAAAGCAACACAGCCTATGGCACTTCCACTTATGGTCCTATAGCTTACGGAAATTAAAATCAAAAACAGACAGCCACCCCAATATTTGAGACGGCTGTGTTCACAAGAAGCTCGTCTACAGTATCAGGTAAATATCCCAGAAAGCAAAAAATGGATAAAGAACTTGTGGCACGTACGTACAATGCAATATCACTCAGCAATGAAATCTGTGTCATCAGGCCCATAGCGGCATAGTGAGTGGATGCAGGTACGGTGATTCTACGTGAACTACGTCACACAGAAAAAGAAACATCATAAGATATCACGAATACACGGAATGTAAACTTGACTACACATGAACTGAATTACAAAATAGAAAAGGGTCTCAAATTTAGAAAACCAACTAGTGCTTGCTTATGGGGAAAGGTGCCTTGGGGTACTGCATAAAACCAGAGACTGAAATTAGCACAGATAACTTTCCATAAGCCCAATATGTAATAGACAAGACCTACTCCTTGCTCAACGAAATGGACCCAACACCACATATTCAACGCCTAGGAATATACCTGACTAGGAAGAATCTTAAAACCCATGGATATATATGTCTCCGTAAGAGAATCAAGGGTGTGTACAGCGGCCGAAAGGCAGCAGTGAAAATCCGATAAATCCCATTATCAAAATAAATTTCGAAAACAAAACACAAAGACAGTGAAATAGAGAGCAATTCTTAAATAATTCACTCAGGGCATGTGATGCAACCGGGATTGACCACATCTACACCCAGAGCTGGTTGAGACATAAGGCTGGACACTTCAGGCTGATAGCATTGGTGAGTTTAGGTGAGCAAATGCACACCCTTTGAAGTCATACTGTATGGTACCTATTCCATGGGTCCCAACTCTTCAGGTTCAAGGGATTCTTCCTCCAGCTAAAACATGCATGTGAAACCCACAGTATGGTCCACCGTGTTATGGGGAAATGATTTAAAATGCATCTCAGTTTTCGTATCCTGGTCCTCGGGTTCACCATTCCAGATGATTTACTAACAGTCTCCCTGCTTGGAGAGTCAGTGCCTTTAACCTCCTGTTTGGCACAGCTTGCAATTTCTGTGCAAGATGAACAGGAATAGGGAGAACCAATGAGAGACTAGCTGTAGGTGTCTGCACGGGCAAATGTAACGCTCATTTCCCACCAGGAAGAGGAATTTACCAAAGGCTCAGCATGCCCTGCCCGAAACAGATTAGGGCCTGAAGCAATCCTGCGGTTTTGTGCCCAGTTCACAAGAAAGCGAGTTGAAGAAAGGAGCTCAGGGGCACTGTAATTCACAAACCTGCAGAGTTATAAATGACAGCTATCCTCCAAAAATATATTGAAGTAAGCCTGCGAAGGGGACTTGAAAGCGGGGCAGAATTTCAGGAAAACGATTGCAGGGGGTAGACTGGAATTGCCCTGAAAGCATAGGAAAAGAGGCAGAACGTCGACAATGATGCACTTGGCCAAAAAGGGCGTATGCGTTTTTTCCTGAATATATTCAGGAAAAAACGCATACGCCCTTTTTGGCCAACCAAGCAAGCCTGTAAAGGAAATCTGCACTACAATGAAGTCTCACTGCCCCCCGGGCAAGAGGGCCATCTGAAAAAAGTGTAAAATCCAGAAAGGTAGGACAGTATATGGAGAACAGGGAGCCTTGTTATGCTGATTGGCAGGATGTAAATTGCCAGCAGCCAGCCTGGAGAAGTGTATGGTGTTTCCTGAAACACATAAGAAACAAAGCAACACAGTCTATGGCACTTCCACTTATGGTCCTATAGCTTACGGAAATTAAAATCAAAAACAGACAGCCACCCCAATATTTGGGACGGCTGTGTTCACAAGAAGCTGGTCTACAGTAACAGGTAAATATCCCAGAAAGCAAAACATGGATAAAGAAGTTGTGGCACGTACGTACAATGCAATATCACTCAGCAATGAAATCTGTGTCATCAGGCCCGTAGCGGCATAGTGAGTGGATGCAGGTACGGTGATTCTACGTGAACTACGTCACACAGAAAAAGAAACATCATAAGATATCACTAATACACGGAATGTAAACTTGACTACACATGAACTGAATTACAAAACAGAACAGGGTCTCAAATTTAGAAAACCAACTAGTGCTTGCTTATGGGGAAAGGTGCGTTGGGGTGCTTCATAAAACCAGAGACTGAAATTAGCACAGATAACTTTCCATAAGCCAAATATGTAATAGACAAGACCTACTCCTTGCTCAACGAAATGGACCCAACACCACATATTCAACGCCTAGGAATATACCTGACTAGGAAGAATCTTAAAACCCATGGATATATATGTCTCCGTAAGAGAATCAAGCATGTGTACAGCGGCATAAACGCAGCAGTGAAAATCCGATAAATCCCATTATCAAAATAAATTTCAAAAAAAAATCATAAAGACAGTGAAATAGAGAGCAATTCTTAAATAATTCACTCAGGGCATGTGATGCAACCGGGATTTAACACATCTACACCCAGAGCTGGTTGAGACATAAGGCTGGACACTTCAGGCTGATAGCATTGGTGAGTTTCGGTGAGCAAATGCAGACCCTTTGAAGTCATACTGCATGGTACCCATTCCATGGGTCCCAACTCTCCAGGTTCAAGGGATTCTTCCTCCAGCTAAAACATGCATGGGAAACCAAGAGTATCGTCCACCATGTGATTGGGAAATGATTTAAAATGCATCTCAGTTTTCGTATCCTGGTCCTCGGGTTCACCATTCCAGATGCTTTACTAACACTCTCCCCGCTTGGAGAGTCAGTGCCTTTAACCTCCTCTTTGGCACAGCTTGCAATTTCTGTGCAAAATGAACAGGAATAGGGAGAACCAATGAGAGACTAGCTGTAGGTGTCTGCACGGGCAAATGTAACGCTCATTGCCCACCAGGAAGAGGAATTAAACAAAGGCTCAGTGTGCCCTGCTGGAAACAGATTAGGGCCTGAAGCAATCCTGCGGTTTTGTGCCCAGCTCACAAGAAAGCGAGTTGAAGAAAGGAGCTCAGGGGCACTGTAATTCACAAACCTGCAGAGTTATAAATGACAGCTTTCCTCCAAAAATATATTGAAGTAAGCCTGCGAAGGGGACTTGAAAGCGGGGCAGAATTTCAGGAAAACGATTGCAGGGGGTAGACTGGAATTGCCCTGAAAGCATAGGAAAAGAGGCAGAACGTCGACAATGATGCACTTGGCCAAAAAGTGCGTATGCGTTTTTTCCTGAATATATTCAGGAAAAAACGCATACGCCCTTTTTGGCCAACCAAGCAAGCCTGTAAATGAAATCTGCACTACAATGAAGTCTCACTGCCCCCCTGGCAAAAGGGCCATCTGAAAAAAGTGTAAAATCCAGAAAGGTAGGACAGGATATGGAGAACAGGGAGCCTTGTTATGCTGATTGGCAGGATGTAAATTGCCAGCAGCCACCCTGGAGAAGTGTATGGTGTTTCCTGAAACACGAAAGAAACAAAGCAACACAGCCTATGGCACTTCCACTTATGGTCCTATAGCTTACGGAAATTAAAATCAAAAACAGACAGCCACCCCAATATTTGAGACGGCTGTGTTCACAAGAAGCTCGTCTACAGTATCAGGTAAATATCCCAGAAAGCAAAAAATGGATAAAGAACTTGTGGCACGTACGTACAATGCAATATCACTCAGCAATGAAATCTGTGTCATCAGGCCCATAGCGGCATAGTGAGTGGATGCAGGTACGGTGATTCTACGTGAACTACGTCACACAGAAAAAGAAACATCATAAGATATCACGAATACACGGAATGTAAACTTGACTACACATGAACTGAATTACAAAATAGAAAAGGGTCTCAAATTTAGAAAACCAACTAGTGCTTGCTTATGGGGAAAGGTGCCTTGGGGTGCTGCATAAAACCAGAGACTGAAATTAGCACAGATAACTTTCCATAAGCCCAATATGTAATAGACAAGACCTACTCCTTGCTCAACGAAATGGACCCAACACGCCGAAAAGAAAGAAAGAAAAAGAAAGGAAGGAAGGAAGGAAGAAGGAAAGAAAGAAAAGAAAGAAAGAAAGAAAGAAAGAGAAATTTATAAAAAGAAAAAGCCCAGCACAGTACCCAGCATTTAGTAGACGCATCAAAATAAATTTCGAAAACAAAACACAAAGACAGTGAAATAGAGAGCAATTCTTAAATAATTCACTCAGGGCATGTGATGCAACCGGGATTGACCACATCTACACCCAGAGCTGGTTGAGACATAAGGCTGGACACTTCAGGCTGATAGCATTGGTGAGTTTAGGTGAGCAAATGCACACCCTTTGAAGTCATACTGTATGGTACCTATTCCATGGGTCCCAACTCTTCAGGTTCAAGGGATTCTTCCTCCAGCTAAAACATGCATGTGAAACCCACAGTATGGTCCACCGTGTTATGGGGAAATGATTTAAAATGCATCTCAGTTTTCGTATCCTGGTCCTCGGGTTCACCATTCCAGATGATTTACTAACAGTCTCCCTGCTTGGAGAGTCAGTGCCTTTAACCTCCTGTTTGGCACAGCTTGCAATTTCTGTGCAAGATGAACAGGAATAGGGAGAACCAATGAGAGACTAGCTGTAGGTGTCTGCACGGGCAAATGTAACGCTCATTTCCCACCAGGAAGAGGAATTTACCAAAGGCTCAGCATGCCCTGCCCGAAACAGATTAGGGCCTGAAGCAATCCTGCGGTTTTGTGCCCAGTTCACAAGAAAGCGAGTTGAAGAAAGGAGCTCAGGGGCACTGTAATTCACAAACCTGCAGAGTTATAAATGACAGCTATCCTCCAAAAATATATTGAAGTAAGCCTGCGAAGGGGACTTGAAAGCGGGGCAGAATTTCAGGAAAACGATTGCAGGGGGTAGACTGGAATTGCCCTGAAAGCATAGGAAAAGAGGCAGAACGTCGACAATGATGCACTTGGCCAAAAAGGGCGTATGCGTTTTTTCCTGAATATATTCAGGAAAAAACGCATACGCCCTTTTTGGCCAACCAAGCAAGCCTGTAAAGGAAATCTGCACTACAATGAAGTCTCACTGCCCCCCGGGCAAGAGGGCCATCTGCAAAAAGTGTAAAATCCAGAAAGGTAGGACAGGATATGGAGAACAGGGAGCCTTGTTATGCTGATTGGCAGGATGTAAATTGCCAGCAGCCAGCCTGGAGAAGTGTATGGTGTTTCCTGAAACACATAAGAAACAAAGCAACACAGTCTATGGCACTTCCACTTATGGTCCTATAGCTTACGGAAATTAAAATCAAAAACAGACAGCCACCCCAATATTTGGGACGGCTGTGTTCACAAGAAGCTCGTCTACAGTAACAGGTAAATATCCCAGAAAGCAAAATATGGATAAAGAAGTTGTGGCACGTACGTACAATGCAATATCACTCAGCAATGAAATCTGTGTCATCAGGCCCGTAGCGGCATAGTGAGTGGATGCAGGTACGGTGATTCTACGTGAACTACGTCACACAGAAAAAGAAACATCATAAGATATCACTAATACACGGAATGTAAACTTGACTACACATGAACTGAATTACAAAACAGAACAGGGTCTCAAATTTAGAAAACCAACTAGTGCTTGCTTATGGGGAAAGGTGCGTTGGGGTGCTTCATAAAACCAGAGACTGAAATTAGCACAGATAACTTTCCATAAGCCAAATATGTAATAGACAAGACCTACTCCTTGCTCAACGAAATGGACCCAACACCACATATTCAACGCCTAGGAATATACCTGACTAGGAAGAATCTTAAAACCCATGGATATATATGTCTCCGTAAGAGAATCAAGCGTGTGTACAGCGGCATAAACGCAGCAGTGAAAATCCGATAAATCCCATTATCAAAATAAATTTCAAAAAAAAATCATAAAGACAGTGAAATAGAGAGCAATTCTTAAATAATTCACTCAGGGCATGTGATGCAACCGGGATTTAACACATCTACACCCAGAGCTGGTTGAGACATAAGGCTGGACACTTCAGGCTGATAGCATTGGTGAGTTTCGGTGAGCAAATGCAGACCCTTTGAAGTCATACTGCATGGTACCCATTCCATGGGTCCCAACTCTCCAGGTTCAAGGGATTCTTCCTCCAGCTAAAACATGCATGGGAAACCAAGAGTATCGTCCACCATGTGATTGGGAAATGATTTAAAATGCATCTCAGTTTTCGTATCCTGGTCCTCGGGTTCACCATTCCAGATGCTTTACTAACACTCTCCCCGCTTGGAGAGTCAGTGCCTTTAACCTCCTCTTTGGCACAGCTTGCAATTTCTGTGCAAAATGAACAGGAATAGGGAGAACCAATGAGAGACTAGCTGTAGGTGTCTGCACGGGCAAATGTAACGCTCATTGCCCACCAGGAAGAGGAATTAAACAAAGGCTCAGTGTGCCCTGCTGGAAACAGATTAGGGCCTGAAGCAATCCTGCGGTTTTGTGCCCAGCTCACAAGAAAGCGAGTTGAAGAAAGGAGCTCAGGGGCACTGTAATTCACAAACCTGCAGAGTTATAAATGACAGCTTTCCTCCAAATATATATTGAAGTAAGCCTGCGAAGGGGACTTGAAAGCGGGGCAGAATTTCAGGAAAACGATTGCAGGGGGTAGACTGGAATTGCCCTGAAAGCATAGGAAAAGAGGCAGAACGTCGACAATGATGCACTTGGCCAAAAAGGGCGTATGCGTTTTTTCCTGAATATATTCAGGAAAAAACGCATACGCCCTTTTTGGCCAACCAAGCAAGCCTGTAAATGAAATCTGCACTACAATGAAGTCTCACTGCCCCCCTGGCAAAAGGGCCATCTGAAAAAAGTGTAAAATCCAGAAAGGTAGGACAGGATATGGAGAAGAGGGAGCCTTGTTATGCTGATTGGCAGGATGTAAATTGCCAGCAGCCACCCTGGAGAAGTGTATGGTGTTTCCTGAAACATGAAAGAAACAAAGCAACACAGCCTATGGCACTTCCACTTATAGTCCTATAGCTTACGGAAATTAAAATCAAAAACAGACAGCCACCCCAATATTTGAGACGGCTGTGTTCACAAGAAGCTCGTCTACAGTATCAGGTAAATATCCCAGAAAGCAAAAAATGGATAAAGAACTTGTGGCACGTACGTACAATGCAATATCACTCAGCAATGAAATCTGTGTCATCAGGCCCATAGCGGCATAGTGAGTGGATGCAGGTACGGTGATTCTACGTGAACTACGTCACACAGAAAAAGAAACATCATAAGATATCACGAATACACGGAATGTAAACTTGACTACACACGAACTGAATTACAAAATAGAAAAGGGTCTCAAATTTAGAAAACCAACTAGTGCTTGCTTATGGGGAAAGGTGCCTTGGGGTGCTGCATCAAACCAGAGACTGAAATTAGCACAGATAACTTTCCATAAGCCCAATATGTAATAGACAAGACCTACTCCTTGCTCAACGAAATGGACCCAACACCACATATTCAACGCCTAGGAATATACCTGACTAGGAAGAATCTTAAAACCCATGGATATATATGTCTCCATAAGAGAATCAAGGGTGTGTACAGCGGCCGAAAGGCAGCAGTGAAAATCCGATAAATCCCATTATCAAAATAAATTTCGAAAACAAAACACAAAGACAGTGAAATAGAGAGCAATTCTTAAATAATTCACTCAGGGCATGTGATGCAACCGGGATTGACCACATCTACACCCAGAGCTGGTTGAGACATAAGGCTGGACACTTCAGGCTGATAGCATTGGTGAGTTTCGGTGAGCAAATGCACACCCTTTGAAGTCATACTGTATGGTACCTATTCCATGGGTCCCAACTCTTCAGGTTCAAGGGATTCTTCCTCCAGCTAAAACATGCATGTGAAACCCACAGTATGGTCCACCGTGTTATGGGGAAATGATTTAAAATGCATCTCAGTTTTCGTATCCTGGTCCTCGGGTTCACCATTCCAGATGATTTACTAACAGTCTCCCTGCTTGGAGAGTCAGTGCCTTTAACCTCCTGTTTGGCACAGCTTGCAATTTCTGTGCAAGATGAACAGGAATAGGGAGAACCAATGAGAGACTAGCTGTAGGTGTCTGCACGGGCAAATGTAACGCTCATTTCCCACCAGGAAGAGGAATTTACCAAAGGCTCAGCATGCCCTGCCCGAAACAGATTAGGGCCTGAAGCAATCCTGCGGTTTTGTGCCCAGTTCACAAGAAAGCGAGTTGAAGAAAGGAGCTCAGGGGCACTGTAATTCACAAACCTGCAGAGTTATAAATGACAGCTATCCTCCAAAAATATATTGAAGTAAGCCTGCGAAGGGGACTTGAAAGCGGGGCAGAATTTCAGGAAAACGATTGCAGGGGGTAGACTGGAATTGCCCTGAAAGCATAGGAAAAGAGGCAGAACGTCGACAATGATGCACTTGGCCAAAAAGGGCGTATGCGTTTTTTCCTGAATATATTCAGGAAAAAACGCATACGCCCTTTTTGGCCAACCAAGCAAGCCTGTAAAGGAAATCTGCACTACAATGAAGTCTCACTGCCCCCCGGGCAAGAGGGCCATCTGAAAAAAGTGTAAAATCCAGAAAGGTAGGACAGGATATGGAGAACAGGGAGCCTTGTTATGCTGATTGGCAGGATGTAAATTGCCAGCAGCCAGCCTGGAGAAGTGTATGGTGTTTCCTGAAACACATAAGAAACAAAGCAACACAGTCTATGGCACTTCCACTTATGGTCCTATAGCTTACGGAAATTAAAATCAAAAACAGACAGCCAGTCCCATATTTGGGACGGCTGTGTTCACAAGAAGCTCGTCTACAGTAACAGGTAAATATCCCAGAAAGCAAAATATGGATAAAGAAGTTGTGGCACGTACGTACAATGCAATATCACTCAGCAATGAAATCTGTGTCATCAGGCCCGTAGCGGCATAGTGAGTGGATGCAGGTACGGTGATTCTACGTGAACTACGTCACACAGAAAAAGAAACATCATAAGATATCACTAATACACGGAATGTAAACTTGACTACACATGAACTGAATTACAAAACAGAACAGGGTCTCAAATTTAGAAAACCAACTAGTGCTTGCTTATGGGGAAAGGTGCGTTGGGGTGCTTCATAAAACCAGAGACTGAAATTAGCACAGATAACTTTCCATAAGCCAAATATGTAATAGACAAGACCTACTCCTTGCTCAACGAAATGGACCCAACACCACATATTCAACGCCTAGGAATATACCTGACTAGGAAGAATCTTAAAACCCATGGATATATATGTCTCTGTAAGAGAATCAAGCGTGTGTACAGCGGCATAAACGCAGCAGTGAAAATCCGATAAATCCCATTATCAAAATAAATTTCAAAAAAAAATCATAAAGACAGTGAAATAGAGAGCACTTCTTAAATAATTCACTCAGGGCATGTGATGCAACAGGGATTTAACACATCTACACCCAGAGCTGGTTGAGACATAAGGCTGGACACTTCAGGCTGATAGCATTGGTGAGTTTCGGTGAGCAAATGCAGACCCTTTGAAGTCATACTGCATGGTACCCATTCCATGGGTCCCAACTCTCCAGGCTCAAGGGATTCTTCCTCCAGCTAAAACATGCATGGGAAACCAAGAGTATCGTCCACCATGTGATTGGGAAATGATTTAAAATGCATCTCAGTTTTCGTATCCTGGTCCTCGGGTTCACCATTCCAGATGCTTTACTAACACTCTCCCCGCTTGGAGAGTCAGTGCCTTTAACCTCCTCTTTGGCACAGCTTGCAATTTCTGTGCAAAATGAACAGGAATAGGGAGAACCAATGAGAGACTAGCTGTAGGTGTCTGCACGGGCAAATGTAACGCTCATTGCCCACCAGGAAGAGGAATAAAACAAAGGCTCAGTGTGCCCTGCTGGAAACAGATTAGGGCCTGAAGCAATCCTGCGGTTTTGTGCCCAGCTCACAAGAAAGCGAGTTGAAGAAAGGAGCTCAGGGGCACTGTAATTCACAAACCTGCAGAGTTATAAATGACAGCTTTCCTCCAAAAATATATGGAAGTAAGCCTGCGAAGGGGACTTGAAAGCGGGGCAGAATTTCAGGAAAACGATTGCAGGGGGTAGACTGGAATTGCCCTGAAAGCATAGGAAAAGAGGCAGAACGTCGACAATGATGCACTTGGCCAAAAAGGGCGTATGCGTTTTTTCCTGAATATATTCAGGAAAAAACGCATACGCCCTTTTTGGCCAACCAAGAAAGCCTGTAAAGGAAATCTGCACTACAATGAAGTCTCACTGCCCCCCGGGCAAGAGGGCCATCTGAAAAAAGTGTAAAATCCAGAAAGGTAGGACAGGATATGGAGAACAGGGAGCCTTGTTATGCTGATTGGCAGGATGTAAATTGCCAGCAGCCAGCCTGGAGAAGTGTATGGTGTTTCCTGAAACACGAAAGAAACAAAGCAACACAGCCTATGGCACTTCCACTTTTGGTCCTATAGCTTACGGAAATTAAAATCAAAAACAGACAGCCACCCCAATATTTGAGACGGCTGTGTTCACAAGAAGCTCGTCTACAGTATCAGGTAAATATCCCAGAAAGCAAAAAATGGATAAAGAACTTGTGGCACGTACGTACAATGCAATATCACTCAGCAATGAAATCTGTGTCATCAGGCCCATAGCGGCATAGTGAGTGGATGCAGGTACGGTGATTCTACGTGAACTACGTCACACAGAAAAAGAAACATCATAAGATATCACGAATACACGGAATGTAAACTTGACTACACATGAACTGAATTACAAAATAGAAAAGGGTCTCAAATTTAGAAAACCAACTAGTGCTTGCTTATGGGGAAAGGTGCCTTGGGGTGCTGCATAAAACCAGAGACTGAAATTAGCACAGATAACTTTCCATAAGCCCAATATGTAATAGACAAGACCTACTCCTTGCTCAACGAAATGGACCCCACACCACATATTCAACGCCTAGGAATATACCTGACTAGGAAGAATCTTAAAACCCATGGATATATATGTCTCCGTAAGAGAATCAAGGGTGTGTACAGCGGCCGAAAGGCAGCAGTGAAAATCCGATAAATCCCATTATCAAAATAAATTTCGAAAACAAAACACAAAGACAGTGAAATAGAGAGCAATTCTTAAATAATTCACTCAGGGCATGTGATGCAACCGGGATTGACCACATCTACACCCAGAGCTGGTTGAGACATAAGGCTGGACACTTCAGGCTGATAGCATTGGTGAGTTTAGGTGAGCAAATGCACACCCTTTGAAGTCATACTGTATGGTACCTATTCCATGGGTCCCAACTCTTCAGGTTCAAGGGATTCTTCCTCCAGCTAAAACATGCATGTGAAACCCACAGTATGGTCCACCGTGTTATGGGGAAATGATTTAAAATGCATCTCAGTTTTCGTATCCTGGTCCTCGGGTTCACCATTCCAGATGATTTACTAACAGTCTCCCTGCTTGGAGAGTCAGTGCCTTTAACCTCCTGTTTGGCACAGCTTGCAATTTCTGTGCAAGATGAACAGGAATAGGGAGAACCAATGAGAGACTAGCTGTAGGTGTCTGCACGGGCAAATGTAACGCTCATTTCCCACCAGGAAGAGGAATTTACCAAAGGCTCAGCATGCCCTGCCCGAAACAGATTAGGGCCTGAAGCAATCCTGCGGTTTTGTGCCCAGTTCACAAGAAAGCGAGTTGAAGAAAGGAGCTCAGGGGCACTGTAATTCACAAACCTGCAGAGTTATAAATGACAGCTATCCTCCAAAAATATATTGAAGTAAGCCTGCGAAGGGGACTTGAAAGCGGGGCAGAATTTCAGGAAAACGATTGCAGGGGGTAGACTGGAATTGCCCTGAAAGCATAGGAAAAGAGGTAGAACGTCGACAATGATGCACTTGGCCAAAAAGGGCGTATGCGTTTTTTCCTGAATATATTCAGGAAAAAACGCATACGCCCTTTTTGGCCAACCAAGCAAGCCCGTAAAGGAAATCTGCACTACAATGTAGTCTCACTGCCCCCCAGGCAAGAGGGCCATCTGAAAAAAGTGTAAAATCCAGAAAGGTAGGACAGGATATGGAGAACAGGGAGCCTTGTTATGCTGATTGGCAGGATGTAAATTGCCAGCAGCCAGCCTGGAGAAGTGTATGGTGTTTCCTGAAACACATAAGAAACAAAGCAACACAGTCTATGGCACTTCCACTTATGGTCCTATAGCTTACGGAAATTAAAATCAAAAACAGACAGCCACCCCAATATTTGGGACGGCTGTGTTCACAAGAAGCTCGTCTACAGTAACAGGTAAATATCCCAGAAAGCAAAATATGGATAAAGAAGTTGTGGCACGTACGTACAATGCAATATCACTCAGCAATGAAATCTGTGTCATCAGGCCCGTAGCGGCATAGTGAGTGGATGCAGGTACGGTGATTCTACGTGAACTACGTCACACAGAAAAAGAAACATCATAAGATATCACTAATACACGGAATGTAAACTTGACTACACATGAACTGAATTACAAAACAGAACAGGGTCTCAAATTTAGAAAACCAACTAGTGCTTGCTTATGGGGAAAGGTGCGTTGGGGTGCTTCATAAACCAGAGACTGAAATTAGCACAGATAACTTTCCATAAGCCAAATATGTAATAGACAAGACCTACTCCTTGCTCAACGAAATGGACCCAACACCACATATTCAAGGCCTAGGAATATACCTGACTAGGAAGAATCTTAAAACCCATGGATATATATGTCTCCGTAAGAGAATCAAGCGTGTGTACAGCGGCATAAACGCAGCAGTGAAAATCCGATAAATCCCATTATCAAAATAAATTTCAAAAAAAAATCATAAAGACAGTGAAATAGAGAGCAATTCTTAAATAATTCACTCAGGGCATGTGATGCAACCGGGATTTAACACATCTACACCCAGAGCTGGTTGAGACATAAGGCTGGACACTTCAGGCTGATAGCATTGGTGAGTTTCGGTGAGCAAATGCAGACCCTTTGAAGTCATACTGCATGGTACCCATTCCATGGGTCCCAACTCTCCAGGTTCAAGGGATTCTTCCTCCAGCTAAAACATGCATGGGAAACCAAGAGTATCGTCCACCATGTGATTGGGAAATGATTTAAAATGCATCTCAGTTTTCGTATCCTGGTCCTCGGGTTCACCATTCCAGATGCTTTACTAACACTCTCCCCGCTTGGAGAGTCAGTGCCTTTAACCTCCTCTTTGGCACAGCTTGCAATTTCTGTGCAAAATGAACAGGAATAGGGAGAACCAATGAGAGACTAGCTGTAGGTGTCTGCACGGGCAAATGTAACGCTCATTGCCCACCAGGAAGAGGAATTTAACAAAGGCTCAGTGTGCCCTGCTGGAAACAGATTAGGGCCTGAAGCAATCCTGCGGTTTTGTGCCCAGCTCACAAGAAAGCGAGTTGAAGAAAGGAGCTCAGGGGCACTGTAATTCACAAACCTGCAGAGTTATAAATGACAGCTTTCCTCCAAAAATATATTGAAGTAAGCCTGCGAAGGGGACTTGAAAGCGGGGCAGAATTTCAGGAAAACGATTGCAGGGGGTAGACTGGAATTGCCCTGAAAGCATAGGAAAAGAGGCAGAACGTCGACAATGATGCACTTGGCCAAAAAGGGCGTATGCGTTTTTTCCTGAATATATTCAGGAAAAAACGCATACGCCCTTTTTGGCCAACCAAGCAAGCCTGTAAATGAAATCTGCACTACAATGAAGTCTCACTGCCCCCCTGGCAAAAGGGCCATCTGAAAAAAGTGTAAAATCCAGAAAGGTAGGACAGGATATGGAGAACAGGGAGCCTTGTTATGCTGATTGGCAGGATGTAAATTGCCAGCAGCCACCCTGGAGAAGTGTATGGTGTTTCCTGAAACACGAAAGAAACAAAGCAACACAGCCTATGGCACTTCCACTTATGGTCCTATAGCTTACGGAAATTAAAATCAAAAACAGACAGCCACCCCAATATTTGAGACGGCTGTGTTCACAAGAAGCTCGTCTACAGTATCAGGTAAATATCCCAGAAAGCAAAAAATGGATAAAGAACTTGTGGCACGTACGTACAATGCAATATCACTCAGCAATGAAATCTGTGTCATCAGGCCCATAGCGGCATAGTGAGTGGATGCAGGTACGGTGATTCTACGTGAACTACGTCACACAGAAAAAGAAACATCATAAGATATCACGAATACACGGAATGTAAACTTGACTACACATGAACTGAATTACAAAATAGAAAAGGGTCTCAAATTTAGAAAACCAACTAGTGCTTGCTTATGGGGAAAGGTGCCTTGGGGTGCTGCATAAAACCAGAGACTGAAATTAGCACAGATAACTTTCCATAAGCCCAATATGTAATAGACAAGACCTACTCCTTGCTCAACGAAATGGACCCAACACCACATATTCAACGCCTAGGAATATACCTGACTAGGAAGAATCTTAAAACCCATGGATATATATGTCTCCGTAAGAGAATCAAGGGTGTGTACAGCGGCCGAAAGGCAGCAGTGAAAATCCGATAAATCCCATTATCAAAATAAATTTCGAAAACAAAACACAAAGACAGTGAAATAGAGAGCAATTCTTAAATAATTCACTCAGGGCATGTGATGCAACCGGGATTGACCACATCTACACCCAGAGCTGGTTGAGACATAAGGCTGGACACTTCAGGCTGATAGCATTGGTGAGTTTAGGTGAGCAAATGCACACCCTTTGAAGTCATACTGTATGGTACCTATTCCATGGGTCCCAACTCTTCAGGTTCAAGGGATTCTTCCTCCAGCTAAAACATGCATGTGAAACCCACAGTATGGTCCACCGTGTTATGGGGAAATGATTTAAAATGCATCTCAGTTTTCGTATCCTGGTCCTCGGGTTCACCATTCCAGATGATTTACTAACAGTCTCCCTGCTTGGAGAGTCAGTGCCTTTAACCTCCTGTTTGGCACAGCTTGCAATTTCTGTGCAAGATGAACAGGAATAGGGAGAACCAATGAGAGACTAGCTGTAGGTGTCTGCACGGGCAAATGTAACGCTCATTTCCCACCAGGAAGAGGAATTTACCAAAGGCTCAGCATGCCCTGCCCGAAACAGATTAGGGCCTGAAGCAATCCTGCGGTTTTGTGCCCAGTTCACAAGAAAGCGAGTTGAAGAAAGGAGCTCAGGGGCACTGTAATTCACAAACCTGCAGAGTTATAAATGACAGCTTTCCTCCAAAAATATATTGAAGTAAGCCTGCGAAGGGGACTTGAAAGCGGGGCAGAATTTCAGGAAAACGATTGCAGGGGGTAGACTGGAATTGCCCTGAAAGCATAGGAAAAGAGGCAGAACGTCGACAATGATGCACTTGGCCAAAAAGGGCGTATGCGTTTTTTCCTGAATATATTCAGGAAAAAACGCATACGCCCTTTTTGGCCAACCAAGCAAGCCTGTAAAGGAAATCTGCACTACAATGAAGTCTCACTGCCCCCCAGGCAAGAGGGCCATCTGAAAAAAGTGTAAAATCCAGAAAGGTAGGACAGGATATGGAGAACAGGGAGCCTTGTTATGCTGATTGGCAGGATGTAAATTGCCAGCAGCCAGCCTGGAGAAGTGTATGGTGTTTCCTGAAACACATAAGAAACAAAGCAACACAGTCTATGGCACTTCCACTTATGGTCCTATAGCTTACGGAAATTAAAATCAAAAACAGACAGCCACCCCAATATTTGGGACGGCTGTGTTCACAAGAAGCTCGTCTACAGTAACAGGTAAATATCCCAGAAAGCAAAATATGGATAAAGAAGTTGTGGCACGTACGTACAATGCAATATCACTCAGCAATGAAATCTGTGTCATCAGGCCCGTAGCGGCATAGTGAGTGGATGCAGGTACGGTGATTCTACGTGAACTACGTCACACAGAAAAAGAAACATCATAAGATATCACTAATACACGGAATGTAAACTTGACTACACATGAACTGAATTACAAAACAGAACAGGGTCTCAAATTTAGAAAACCAACTAGTGCTTGCTTATGGGGAAAGGTGCGTTGGGGTGCTTCATAAAACCAGAGACTGAAATTAGCACAGATAACTTTCCATAAGCCAAATATGTAATAGACAAGACCTACTCCTTGCTCAACGAAATGGACCCAACACCACATATTCAACGCCTAGGAATATACCTGACTAGGAAGAATCTTAAAACCCATGGATATATATGTCTCCGTAAGAGAATCAAGCGTGTGTACAGCGGCATAAACGCAGCAGTGAAAATCCGATAAATCCCATTATCAAAATAAATTTCAAAAAAAAATCATAAAGACAGTGAAATAGAGAGCAATTCTTAAATAATTCACTCAGGGCATGTGATGCAACCGGGATTTAACACATCTACACCCAGAGCTGGTTGAGACATAAGGCTGGACACTTCAGGCTGATAGCATTGGTGAGTTTCGGTGAGCAAATGCAGACCCTTTGAAGTCATACTGCATGGTACCCATTCCATGGGTCCCAACTCTCCAGGTTCAAGGGATTCTTCCTCCAGCTAAAACATGCATGGGAAACCAAGAGTATCGTCCACCATGTGATTGGGAAATGATTTAAAATGCATCTCAGTTTTCGTATCCTGGTCCTCGGGTTCACCATTCCAGATGCTTTACTAACACTCTCCCCGCTTGGAGAGTCAGTGCCTTTAACCTCCTCTTTGGCACAGCTTGCAATTTCTGTGCAAAATGAACAG
Organism: Phocoena phocoena; assembly: GCF_963924675.1. Taxonomy (NCBI): domain Eukaryota; kingdom Metazoa; phylum Chordata; class Mammalia; order Artiodactyla; family Phocoenidae; genus Phocoena; species Phocoena phocoena. The sequence goes on from NW_027077661.1 coordinate 349,347, forward strand.
GAATAGGGAGAACCAATGAGAGACTAGCTGTAGGTGTCTGCACGGGCAAATGTAACGCTCATTGCCCACCAGGAAGAGGAATTAAACAAAGGCTCAGTGTGCCCTGCTGGAAACAGATTAGGGCCTGAAGCAATCCTGCGGTTTTGTGCCCAGCTCACAAGAAAGCGAGTTGAAGAAAGGAGCTCAGGGGCACTGTAATTCACAAACCTGCAGCGTTATAAATGACAGCTTTCCTCCAAAAATATATTGAAGTAAGCCTGCGAAGGGGACTTGAAAGCGGGGCAGAATTTCAGGAAAACGATTGCAGGGGGTAGACTGGAATTGCCCTGAAAGCATAGGAAAAGAGGCAGAACGTCGACAATGATGCACTTGGCCAAAAAGGGCGTATGCGTTTTTTCCTGAATATATTCAGGAAAAAACGCATACGCCCTTTTTGGCCAACCAAGCAAGCCTGTAAATGAAATCTGCACTACAATGAAGTCTCACTGCCCCCCTGGCAAAAGGGCCATCTGAAAAAAGTGTAAAATCCAGAAAGGTAGGACAGGATATGGAGAACAGGGAGCCTTGTTATGCTGATTGGCAGGATGTAAATTGCCAGCAGCCACCCTGGAGAAGTGTATGGTGTTTCCTGAAACACGAAAGAAACAAAGCAACACAGCCTATGGCACTTCCAATTATGGTCCTATAGCTTACGGAAATTAAAATCAAAAACAGACAGCCACCCCAATATTTGAGACGGCTGTGTTCACAAGAAGCTCGTCTACAGTATCAGGTAAATATCCCAGAAAGCAAAAAATGGATAAAGAACTTGTGGCACGTACGTACAATGCAATATCACTCAGCAATGAAATCTGTGTCATCAGGCCCATAGCGGCATAGTGAGTGGATGCAGGTACGGTGATTCTACGTGAACTACGTCACACAGAAAAAGAAACATCATAAGATATCACGAATACACGGAATGTAAACTTGACTACACATGAACTGAATTACAAAACAGAACAGGGCCTCAAATTTAGAAAACCAACTAGTGCTTGCTTATGGGGAAAGGTGCCTTGGGGTGCTGCATAAAACCAGAGACTGAAATTAGCACAGATAACTTTCCATAAGCCCAATATGTAATAGACAAACCTACTCCTTGCTCAACGAAATGGACCCAACACCACATATTCAACGCCTAGGAATATAGCTGACTAGGAAGAATCTTAAAACCCATGGATATATATGTCTCCGTAAGAGAATCAAGGGTGTGTACAGCGGCCGAAAGGCAGCAGTGAAAATCCGATAAATCCCATTATCAAAATAAATTTCGAAAACAAAACACAAAGACAGTGAAATAGAGAGCAATTCTTAAATAATTCACTCAGGGCATGTGATGCAACCGGGATTGACCACATCTACACCCAGAGCTGGTTGAGACATAAGGCTGGACACTTCAGGCTGATAGCATTGGTGAGTTTAGGTGAGCAAATGCACACCCTTTGAAGTCATACTGTATGGTACCTATTCCATGGGTCCCAACTCTTCAGGTTCAAGGGATTCTTCCTCCAGCTAAAACATGCATGTGAAACCCACAGTATGGTCCACCGTGTTATGGGGAAATGATTTAAAATGCATCTCAGTTTTCGTATCCTGGTCCTCGGGTTCACCATTCCAGATGATTTACTAACAGTCTCCCTGCTTGGAGAGTCAGTGCCTTTAACCTCCTGTTTGGCACAGCTTGCAATTTCTGTGCAAGATGAACAGGAATAGGGAGAATCAATGAGAGACTAGCTGTAGGTGTCTGCACGGGCAAATGTAACGCTAATTTCCCACCAGGAAGAGGAATTTACCAAAGGCTCAGCATGCCCTGCCCGAAACAGATTAGGGCCTGAAGCAATCCTGCGGTTTTGTGCCCAGTTCACAAGAAAGCGAGTTGAAGAAAGGAGCTCAGGGGCACTGTAATTCACAAACCTGCAGAGTTATAAATGACAGCTATCCTCCAAAAATATATTGAAGTAAGCCTGCGAAGGGGACTTGAAAGCGGGGCAGAATTTCAGGAAAACGATTGCAGGGGGTAGACTGGAATTGCCCTGAAAGCATAGGAAAAGAGGCAGAACGTCGACAATGATGCACTTGGCCAAAAAGGGCGTATGCTTTTTTTCCTGAATATATTCAGGAAAAAACGCATACGCCCTTTTTGGCCAACCAAGCAAGCCTGTAAAGGAAATCTGCACTACAATGAAGTCTCACTGCCCCCCGGGCAAGAGGGCCATCTGAAAAAAGTGTAAAATCCAGAAAGGTAGGACAGGATATGGAGAACAGGGAGCCTTGTTATGCTGATTGGCAGGATGTAAATTGCCAGCAGCCAGCCTGGAGAAGTGTATGGTGTTTCCTGAAACACATAAGAAACAAAGCAACACAGTCTATGGCACTTCCACTTATGGTCCTATAGCTTACGGAAATTAAAATCAAAAACAGACAGCCACCCCAATATTTGGGACGGCTGTGTTCACAAGAAGCTCGTCTACAGTAACAGGTAAATATCCCAGAAAGCAAAATATGGATAAAGAAGTTGTGGCACGTACGTACAATGCAATATCACTCAGCAATGAAATCTGTGTCATCAGGCCCGTAGCGGCATAGTGAGTGGATGCAGGTACGGTGATTCTACGTGAACTACGTCACACAGAAAAAGAAACATCATAAGATATCACTAATACACGGAATGTAAACTTGACTACACATGAACTGAATTACAAAACAGAACAGGGTCTCAAATTTAGAAAACCAACTAGTGCTTGCTTATGGGGAAAGGTGCGTTGGGGTGCTTCATAAAACCAGAGACTGAAATTAGCACAGATAACTTTCCATAAGCCAAATATGTAATAGACAAGACCTACTCCTTGCTCAACGAAATGGACCCAACACCACATATTCAACGCCTAGGAATATACCTGACTAGGAAGAATCTTAAAACCCATGGATATATATGTCTCCGTAAGAGAATCAAGCGTGTGTACAGCGGCATAAACGCAGCAGTGAAAATCCGATAAATCCCATTATCAAAATAAATTTCAAAAAAAAATCATAAAGACAGTGAAATAGAGAGCAATTCTTAAATAATTCACTCAGGGCATGTGATGCAACCGGGATTTAACACATCTACACCCAGAGCTGGTTGAGACATAAGGCTGGACACTTCAGGCTGATAGCATTGGTGAGTTTCGATGAGCAAATGCAGACCCTTTGAAGTCATACTGCATGGTACCCATTCCATGGGTCCCAACTCTCCAGGTTCAAGGGATTCTTCCTCCAGCTAAAACATGCATGGGAAACCAAGAGTATCGTCCACCATGTGATTGGGAAATGATTTAAAATGCATCTCAGTTTTCGTATCCTGGTCCTCGGGTTCACCATTCCAGATGCTTTACTAACACTCTCCCCGCTTGGAGAGTCAGTGCCTTTAACCTCCTCTTTGGCACAGCTTGCAATTTCTGTGCAAAATGAACAGGAATAGGGAGAACCAATGAGAGACTAGCTGTAGGTGTCTGCACGGGCAAATGTAACGCTCATTGCCCACCAGGAAGAGGAATTAACCAAAGGCTCAGCGTGCCCTGCCGGAAACAGATTAGGGCCTGAAGCAATCCTGCGGTTTTGTGCCCAGCTCACAAGAAAGCGAGTTGAAGAAAGGAGCTCAGGGGCACTGTAATTCACAAACCTGCAGAGTTATAAATGACAGCTATCCTCCAAAAATATATTGAAGTAAGCCTGCGAAGGGGAGTTGAAAGCGGGGCAGAATTTCAGGAAAACGATTGCAGGGGGTAGACTGGAATTGCCCTGAAAGCATAGGAAAAGAGGCAGAACGTCGACAATGATGCACTTGGCCAAAAAGGGCGTATGCGTTTTTTCCTGAATATATTCAGGAAAAAACGCATACGCCCTTTTTGGCCAACCAAGCAAGCCTGTAAATGAAATCTGCACTACAATGAAGTCTCACTGCCCCCCTGGCAAAAGGGCCATCTGAAAAAAGTGTAAAATCCAGAAAGGTAGGACAGGATATGGAGAACAGGGAGCCTTGTTATGCTGATTGGCAGGATGTAAATTGCCAGCAGCCACCCTGGAAAAGTGTATGGTGTTTCCTGAAACACGAAAGAAACAAAGCAACACAGTCTATGGCACTTCCACTTATGGTCCTATAGCTTACGGAAATTAAAATCAAAAACAGACAGCCACCCCAATATTTGAGACGGCTGTGTTCACAAGAAGCTCGTCTACAGTATCAGGTAAATATCCCAGAAAGCAAAAAATGGATAAAGAACTTGTGGCACGTACGTACAATGCAATATCACTCAGCAATGAAATCTGTGTCATCAGGCCCATAGCGGCATAGTGAGTGGATGCAGGTACGGTGATTCTACGTGAACTACGTCACACAGAAAAAGAAACATCATAAGATATCACGAATACACGGAATGTAAACTTGACTACACATGAACTGAATTACAAAATAGAAAAGGGTCTCAAATTTAGAAAACCAACTAGTGCTTGCTTATGGGGAAAGGTGCCTTGGGGTGCTGCATAAAACCAGAGACTGAAATTAGCACAGATAACTTTCCATAAGCCCAATATGTAATAGACAAGACCTACTCCTTGCTCAACGAAATGGACCCAACACCACATATTCAACGCCTAGGAATATACCTGACTAGGAAGGATCTTAAAACCCATGGATATATATGTCTCCGTAAGAGAATCAAGGGTGTGTACAGCGGCCGAAAGGCAGCAGTGAAAATCCGATAAATCCCATTATCAAAATAAATTTCGAAAACAAAACACAAAGACAGTGAAATAGAGAGCAATTCTTAAATAATTCACTCAGGGCATGTGATGCAACCGGGATTGACCACATCTACACCCAGAGCTGGTTGAGACATAAGGCTGGACACTTCAGGCTGATAGCATTGGTGAGTTTAGGTGAGCAAATGCACACCCTTTGAAGTCATACTGTATGGTACCTATTCCATGGGTCCCAACTCTTCAGGTTCAAGGGATTCTTCCTCCAGCTAAAACATGCATGTGAAACCCACAGTATGGTCCACCGTGTTATGGGGAAATGATTTAAAATGCATCTCAGTTTTCGTATCCTGGTCCTCGGGTTCACCATTCCAGATGATTTACTAACAGTCTCCCTGCTTGGAGAGTCAGTGCCTTTAACCTCCTGTTTGGCACAGCTTGCAATTTCTGTGCAAGATGAACAGGAATAGGGAGAACCAATGAGAGACTAGCTGTAGGTGTCTGCACGGGCAAATGTAACGCTCATTTCCCACCAGGAAGAGGAATTTACCAAAGGCTCAGCATGCCCTGCCCGAAACAGATTAGGGCCTGAAGGAATCCTGCGGTTTTGTGCCCAGTTCACAAGAAAGCGAGTTGAAGAAAGGAGCTCAGGGGCACTGTAATTCACAAACCTGCAGAGTTATAAATGACAGCTATCCTCCAAAAATATATTGAAGTAAGCCTGCGAAGGGGACTTGAAAGCGGGGCAGAATTTCAGGAAAACGATTGCAGGGGGTAGACTGGAATTGCCCTGAAAGCATAGGAAAAGAGGCAGAACGTCGACAATGATGCACTTGGCCAAAAAGGGCGTATGCGTTTTTTCCTGAATATATTCAGGAAAAAACGCATACGCCCTTTTTGGCCAACCAAGCAAGCCTGTAAAGGAAATCTGCACTACAATGAAGTCTCACTGCCCCCCTGGCAAGAGGGCTATCTGAAAAAAGTGTAAAATCCAGAAAGGTAGGACAGGATATGGAGAACAGGGAGCCTTGTTATGCTGATTGGCAGGATGTAAATTGCCAGCAGCCAGCCTGGAGAAGTGTATGGTGTTTCCTGAAACACATAAGAAACAAAGCAACACAGTCTATGGCACATCCACTTATGGTCCTATAGCTTACGGAAATTAAAATCAAAAACAGACAGCCACCCCAATATTTGGGACGGCTGTGTTCACAAGAAGCTCGTCTACAGTAACAGGTAAATATCCCAGAAAGCAAAATATGGATAAAGAAGGTGTGGCACGTACGTACAATGCAATATCACTCAGCAATGAAATCTGTGTCATCAGGCCCGTAGCGGCATAGTGAGTGGATGCAGGTACGGTGATTCTACGTGAACTACGTCACACAGAAAAAGAAACATCATAAGATATCACTAATACACGGAATGTAAACTTGACTACACATGAACTGAATTACAAAACAGAACAGGGTCTCAAATTTAGAAAACCAACTAGTGCTTGCTTATGGGGAAAGGTGCGTTGGGGTGCTTCATAAAACCAGAGACTGAAATTAGCACAGATAACTTTCCATAAGCCAAATATGTAATAGACAAGACCTACTCCTTGCTCAACGAAATGGACCCAACACCACATATTCAACGCCTAGGAATATACCTGACTAGGAAGAATCTTAAAACCCATGGATATATATGTCTCCGTAAGAGAATCAAGCGTGTGTACAGCGGCATAAACGCAGCAGTGAAAATCCGATAAATCCCATTATCAAAATAAATTTCAAAAAAAAATCATAAAGACAGTGAAATAGAGAGCAATTCTTAAATAATTCACTCAGGGCATGTGATGCAACCGGGATTTAACACATCTACACCCAGAGCTGGTTGAGACATAAGGCTGGACACTTCAGGCTGATAGCATTGATGAGTTTCGGTGAGCAAATGCAGACCCTTTGAAGTCATACTGTATGGTACCTATTCCATGGGTCCCAACTCTTCAGGTTCAAGGGATTCTTCCTCCAGCTAAAACATGCATGTGAAACCCACAGTATGGTCCACCGTGTTATGGGGAAATGATTTAAAATGCATCTCAGTTTTCGTATCCTGGTCCTCGGGTTCACCATTCCAGATGATTTACTAACAGTCTCCCTGCTTGGAGAGTCAGTGCCTTTAACCTCCTGTTTGGTACAGCTTGCAATTTCTGTGCAAGATGAACAGGAATAGGGAGAACCAATGAGAGACTAGCTGTAGGTGTCTGCACGGGCAAATGTAACGCTCATTTCCCACCAGGAAGAGGAATTTACCAAAGGCTCAGCATGCCCTGCCCGAAACAGATTAGGGCCTGAAGCAATCCTGCGGTTTTGTGCCCAGTTCACAAGAAAGCGAGTTGAAGAAAGGAGCTCAGGGGCACTGTAATTCACAAACCTGCAGAGTTATAAATGACAGCTATCCTCCAAAAATATATTGAAGTAAGCCTGCGAAGGGGACTTGAAAGCGGGGCAGAATTTCAGGAAAACGATTGCAGGGGGTAGACTGGAATTGCCCTGAAAGCATAGGAAAAGAGGCAGAACGTCGACAATGATGCACTTGGCCAAAAAGGGCGTATGCGTTTTTTCCTGAATATATTCAGGAAAAAACGCATACGCCCTTTTTGGCCAACCAAGCAAGCCTGTAAAGGAAATCTGCACTACAATGAAGTCTCACTGCCCCCCGGGCAAGAGGGCCATCTGAAAAAAGTGTAAAATCCAGAAAGGTAGGACAGGATATGGAGAACAGGGAGCCTTGTTATGCTGATTGGCAGGATGTAAATTGCCAGCAGCCAGCCTGGAGAAGTGTATGGTGTTTCCTGAAACACATAAGAAACAAAGCAACACAGTCTATGGCACTTCCACTTATGGTCCTATAGCTTACGGAAATTAAAATCAAAAACAGACAGCCACCCCAATATTTGGGACGGCTGTGTTCACAAGAAGCTCGTCTACAGTAACAGGTAAATATCCCAGAAAGCAAAATATGGATAAAGAAGTTGTGGCACGTACGTACAATGCAATATCACTCAGCAATGAAATCTGTGTCATCAGGCCCGTAGCGGCATAGTGAGTGGATGCAGGTACGGTGATTCTACGTGAACTACGTCACACAGAAAAAGAAACATCATAAGATATCACTAATACACGGAATGTAAACTTGACTACACATGAACTGAATTACAAAACAGAACAGGGTCTCAAATTTAGAAAACCAACTAGTGCTTGCTTATGGGGAAAGGTGCGTTGGGGTGCTTCATAAAACCAGAGACTGAAATTAGCACAGATAACTTTCCATAAGCCAAATATGTAATAGACAAGACCTACTCCTTGCTCAACGAAATGGACCCAACACCACATATTCAACGCCTAGGAATATACCTGACTAGGAAGAATCTTAAAACCCATGGATATATATGTCTCCGTAAGAGAATCAAGCGTGTGTACAGCGGCATAAACGCAGCAGTGAAAATCCGATAAATCCCATTATCAAAATAAATTTCAAAAAAAAATCATAAAGACAGTGAAATAGAGAGCAATTCTTAAATAATTCACTCAGGGCATGTGATGCAACCGGGATTTAACACATCTACACCCAGAGCTGGTTGAGACATAAGGCTGGACACTTCAGGCTGATAGCATTGGTGAGTTTCGGTGAGCAAATGCAGACCCTTTGAAGTCATACTGCATGGTACCCATTCCATGGGTCCCAACTCTCCAGGTTCAAGGGATTCTTCCTCCAGCTAAAACATGCATGGGAAACCAAGAGTATCGTCCACCATGTGATTGGGAAATGATTTAAAATGCATCTCAGTTTTCGTATCCTGGTCCTCGGGTTCACCATTCCAGATGCTTTACTAACACTCTCCCCGCTTGGAGAGTCAGTGCCTTTAACCTCCTCTTTGGCACAGCTTGCAATTTCTGTGCAAAATGAACAGGAATAGGGAGAACCAATGAGAGACTAGCTGTAGGTGTCTGCACGGGCAAATGTAACGCTCATTGCCCACCAGGAAGAGGAATTAACCAAAGGCTCAGCGTGCCCTGCCGGAAACAGATTAGGGCCTGAAGCAATCCTGCGGTTTTGTGCCCAGCTCACAAGAAAGCGAGTTGAAGAAAGGAGCTCAGGGGCACTGTAATTCACAAACCTGCAGAGTTATAAATGACAGCTATCCTCCAAAAATATATTGAAGTAAGCCTGCGAAGGGGAGTTGAAAGCGGGGCAGAATTTCAGGAAAACGATTGCAGGGGGTAGACTGGAATTGCCCTGAAAGCATAGGAAAAGAGGCAGAACGTCGACAATGATGCACTTGGCCAAAAAGGGCGTATGTGTTTTTTCCTGCATATATTCAGGAAAAAACGCATACGCCCTTTTTGGCCAACCAAGCAAGCCTGTAAATGAAATCTGCACTACAATGAAGTCTCACTGCCCCCCTGGCAAAAGGGCCATCTGAAAAAAGTGTAAAATCCAGAAAGGTAGGACAGGATATGGAGAACAGGGAGCCTTGTTATGCTGATTGGCAGGATGTAAATTGCCAGCAGCCACCCTGGAGAAGTGTATGGTGTTTCCTGAAACACGAAAGAAACAAAGCAACACAGCCTATGGCACTTCCACTTATGGTCCTATAGCTTACGGAAATTAAAATCAAAAACAGACAGCCACCCCAATATTTGAGACGGCTGTGTTCACAAGAAGCTCGTCTACAGTATCAGGTAAATATCCCAGAAAGCAAAAAATGGATAAAGAACTTGTGGCACGTACGTACAATGCAATATCACTCAGCAATGAAATCTGTGTCATCAGGCCCATAGCGGCATAGTGAGTGGATGCAGGTACGGTGATTCTACGTGAACTACGTCACACAGAAAAAGAAACATCATAAGATATCACGAATACACGGAATGTAAACTTGACTACACATGAACTGAATTACAAAATAGAAAAGGGTCTCAAATTTAGAAAACCAACTAGTGCTTGCTTATGGGGAAAGGTGCCTTGGGGTGCTGCATAAAACCAGAGACTGAAATTAGCACAGATAACTTTCCATAAGCCCAATATGTAATAGACAAGACCTACTCCTTGCTCAACGAAATGGACCCAACACCACATATTCAACGCCTAGGAATATACCTGACTAGGAAGAATCTTAAAACCCATGGATATATATGTCTCCGTAAGAGAATCAAGCGTGTGTACAGCGGCCGAAAGGCAGCAGTGAAAATCCGATAAATCCCATTATCAAAATAAATTTCGAAAACAAAACACAAAGACAGTGAAATAGAGAGCAATTCTTAAATAATTCACTCAGGGCATGTGATGCAACCGGGATTGACCACATCTACACCCAGAGCTGGTTGAGACATAAGGCTGGACACTTCAGGCTGATAGCATTGGTGAGTTTCGGTGAGCAAATGCACACCCTTTGAAGTCATACTGTATGGTACCTATTCCATGGGTCCCAACTCTTCAGGTTCAAGGGATTCTTCCTCCAGCTAAAACATGCATGTGAAACCCACAGTATGGTCCACCGTGTTATGGGGAAATGATTTAAAATGCATCTCAGTTTTCGTATCCTGGTCCTCGGGTTCACCATTCCAGATGATTTACTAACAGTCTCCCTGCTTGGAGAGACAGTGCCTTTAACCTCCTGTTTGGCACAGCTTGCAATTTCTGTGCAAGATGAACAGGAATAGGGAGAACCAATGAGAGACTAGCTGTAGGTGTCTGCACGGGCAAATGTAACGCTCATTTCCCACCAGGAAGAGGAATTTACCAAAGGCTCAGCATGCCCTGCCCGAAACAGATTAGGGCCTGAAGCAATCCTGCGGTTTTGTGCCCAGTTCACAAGAAAGCGAGTTGAAGAAAGGAGCTCAGGGGCACTGTAATTCACAAACCTGCAGAGTTATAAATGACAGCTATCCTCCAAAAATATATTGAAGTAAGCCTGCGAAGGGGACTTGAAAGCGGGGCAGAATTTCAGGAAAACGATTGCAGGGGGTAGACTGGAATTGCCCTGAAAGCATAGGAAAAGAGGCAGAACGTCGACAATGATGCACTTGGCCAAAAAGGGCGTATGCGTTTTTTCCTGAATATATTCAGGAAAAAACGCATACGCCCTTTTTGGCCAACCAAGCAAGCCAGTAAAGGAAATCTGCACTACAATGAAGTCTCACTGCCCCCCGGGCAAGAGGGCCATCTGAAAAAAGTGTAAAATCCAGAAAGGTAGGACAGGATATGGAGAACAGGGAGCCTTGTTATGCTGATTGGCAGGATGTAAATTGCCAGCAGCCAGCCTGGAGAAGTGTATGGTGTTTCCTGAAACACATAAGAAACAAAGCAACACAGTCTATGGCACTTCCACTTATGGTCCTATAGCTTACGGAAATTAAAATCAAAAACAGACAGCCACCCCAATATTTGGGACGGCTGTGTTCACAAGAAGCTCGTCTACAGTATCAGGTAAATATCCCAGAAAGCAAAAAATGGATAAAGAAGTTGTGGCACGTACGTGCAATGCAGTATCACTCAGCAATGAAATCTGTGTCATCAGGCACGTAGCGGCATAGTGAGTGGATGCAGGTACGGTGATTCTACGTGAACTACGTCACACAGAAAAAGAAACATCATAAGATATCACTAATACACGGAATGTAAACTTGACTACACATGAACTGAATTACAAAACAGAACAGGGTCTCAAATTTAGAAAACCAACTAGTGCTTGCTTATGGGGAAAGGTGCGTTGGGGTGCTTCATAAAACCAGAGACTGAAATTAGCACAGATAACTTTCCATAAGCCAAATATGTAATAGACAAGACCTACTCCTTGCTCAACGAAATGGACCCAACACCACATATTCAACGCCTAGGAATATACCTGACTAGGAAGAATCTTAAAACCCATGGATATATATGTCTCCGTAAGAGAATCAAGCGTGTGTACAGCGGCATAAACGCAGCAGTGAAAATCCGATAAATCCCATTATCAAAATAAATTTCAAAAAAAAATCATAAAGACAGTGAAATAGAGAGCAATTCTTAAATAATTCACTCAGGGCATGTGATGCAACCGGGATTTAACACATCTACACCCAGAGCTGGTTGAGACATAAGGCTGGACACTTCAGGCTGATAGCATTGGTGAGTTTCGGTGAGCAAATGCAGACCCTTTGAAGTCATACTGCATGGTACCCATTCCATGGGTCCCAACTCTCCAGGTTCAAGGGATTCTTCCTCCAGCTAAAACATGCATGGGAAACCAAGAGTATCGTCCACCATGTGATTGGGAAATGATTTAAAATGCATCTCAGTTTTCGTATCCTGGTCCTCGGGTTCACCATTCCAGATGCTTTACTAACACTCTCCCCGCTTGCAGAGTCAGTGCCTTTAACCTCCTCTTTGGCACAGCTTGCAATTTCTGTGCAAAATGAACAGGAATAGGGAGAACCAATGAGAGACTAGCTGTAGGTGTCTGCACGGGCAAATGTAACGCTCATTGCCCACCAGGAAGAGGAATTAACCAAAGGCTCAGCGTGCCCTGCCGGAAACAGATTAGGGCCTGAAGCAATCCTGCGGTTTTGTGCCCAGCTCACAAGAAAGCGAGTTGAAGAAAGGAGCTCAGGGGCACTGTAATTCACAAACCTGCAGAGTTATAAATGACAGCTATCCTCCAAAAATATATTGAAGTAAGCCTGCGAAGGGGAGTTGAAAGCGGGGCAGAATTTCAGGAAAACGATTGCAGGGGGTAAACTGGAATTGCCCTGAAAGCATAGGAAAAGAGGCAGAACGTCGACAATGATGCACTTGGCCAAAAAGGGCGTATGTGTTTTTTCCTGAATATATTCAGGAAAAAACGCATACGCCCTTTTTGGCCAACCAAGCAAGCCTGTAAATGAAATCTGCACTACAATGAAGTCTCACTGCCCCCCTGGCAAAAGGGCCATCTGAAAAAAGTGTAAAATCCAGAAAGGTAGGACAGGATATGGAGAACAGGGAGCCTTGTTATGCTGATTGGCAGGATGTAAATTGCCAGCAGCCACCCTGGAGAAGTGTATGGTGTTTCCTGAAACACGAAAGAAACAAAGCAACACAGCCTATGGCACTTCCACTTATGGTCCTATAGCTTACGGAAATTAAAATCAAAAACAGACAGCCACCCCAATATTTGAGACGGCTGTGTTCACAAGAAGCTCGTCTACAGTATCAGGTAAATATCCCAGAAAGCAAAAAATGGATAAAGAACTTGTGGCACGTACGTACAATGCAATATCACTAAGCAATGAAATCTGTGTCATCAGGCCCATAGCGGCATAGTGAGTGGATGCAGGTACGGTGATTCTACGTGAACTACGTCACACAGAAAAAGAAACATCATAAGATATCACGAATACACGGAATGTAAACTTGACTACACATGAACTGAATTACAAAATAGAAAAGGGTCTCAAATTTAGAAAACCAACTAGTGCTTGCTTATGGGGAAAGGTGCCTTGGGGTGCTGCATAAAACCAGAGACTGAAATTAGCACAGATAACTTTCCATAAGCCCAATATGTAATAGAAAAGACCTACTCCTTGCTCAACGAAATGGACCCAACACCACATATTCAACGCCTAGGAATATACCTGACTAGGAAGAATCTTAAAACCCATGGATATATATGTCTCCGTAAGAGAATCAAGGGTGTGTACAGCGGCCGGAAGGGAGCAGTGAAAATCCGATAAATCCCATTATCAAAATAAATTTCGAAAACAAAACACAAAGACAGTGAAATAGAGAGCAATTCTTAAATAATTCACTCAGGGCATGTGATGCAACCGGGATTGACCACATCTACACCCAGAGCTGGTTGAGACATAAGGCTGGACACTTCAGGCTGATAGCATTGGTGAGTTTCGGTGAGCAAATGCACACCCTTTGAAGTCATACTGTATGGTACCTATTCCATGGGTCCCAACTCTTCAGGTTCAAGGGATTCTTCCTCCAGCTAAAACATGCATGTGAAACCCACAGTATGGTCCACCGTGTTATGGGGAAATGATTTAAAATGCATCTCAGTTTTCGTATCCTGGTCCTCGGGTTCACCATTCCAGATGATTTACTAACAGTCTCCCTGCTTGGAGAGTCAGTGCCTTTAACCTCCTGTTTGGCACAGCTTGCAATTTCTGTGCAAGATGAACAGGAATAGGGAGAACCAATGAGAGACTAGCTGTAGGTGTCTGCACGGGCAAATGTAACGCTCATTTCCCACCAGGAAGAGGAATTTACCAAAGGCTCAGCATGCCCTGCCCGAAACAGATTAGGGCCTGAAGCAATCCTGCGGTTTTGTGCCCAGTTCACAAGAAAGCGAGTTGAAGAAAGGAGCTCAGGGGCACTGTAATTCACAAACCTGCAGAGTTATAAATGACAGCTATCCTCCAAAAATATATTGAAGTAAGCCTGCGAAGGGGACTTGAAAGCGGGGCAGAATTTCAGGAAAACGATTGCAGGGGGTAGACTGGAATTTCCCTGAAAGCATAGGAAAAGAGGCAGAACGTCGACAATGATGCACTTGGCCAAAAAGGGCGTATGCGTTTTTTCCTGAATATATTCAGGAAAAAACGCATACGCCCTTTTTGGCCAACCAAGCAAGCCTGTAAAGGAAATCTGCACTACAATGAAGTCTCACTGCCCCCCGGGCAAGAGGGCCATCTGAAAAAAGTGTAAAATCCAGAAAGGTAGGACAGGATATGGAGAACAGGGAGCCTTGTTATGCTGATTGGCAGGATGTAAATTGCCAGCAGCCAGCCTGGAGAAGTGTATGGTGTTTCCTGAAACACATAAGAAACAAAGCAACACAGTCTATGGCACTTCCACTTATGGTCCTATAGCTTACGGAAATTAAAATCAAAAACAGACAGCCACCCCAATATTTGGGACGGCTGTGTTCACAAGAAGCTCGTCTACAGTATCAGGTAAATATCCCAGAAAGCAAAAAATGGATAAAGAAGTTGTGGCACGTACGTGCAATGCAGTATCACTCAGCAATGAAATCTGTGTCATCTGGCACGTAGCGGCATAGTGAGTGGATGCAGGTACGGTGATTCTACGTGAACTACGTCACACATAAAAAGAAACATCATAAGATATCACTAATACACGGAATGTAAACTTGACTACACATGAACTGAATTACAAAACAGAACAGGGTCTCAAATTTAGAAAACCAACTAGTGCTTGCTTATGGGGAAAGGTGCCTTGGGGTGCTGCATAAAACCAGAGACTGAAATTAGCACAGATAACATTCCATAAGCCAAATATGTAATAGACAAGACCTACTCCTTGCTCAACGAAATGGACTCAACACCACATATTCAACGCCTAGGAATATACCTGACTAGGAAGAATCTTAAAACCCATGGATTTATATGTCTCCGTAAGAGAATCAAGCGTGTGTACAGCGGCATAAACGCAGCAGTGAAAATCCGATAAATCGCACTTTCAAAATAAATTTCAAAAACAAAACACAAAGACAGTGAAATAGAGAGCAATTCTTAAATAATTCACTCAGGGCATGTGATGCAACCGGGATTGACCACATCTACACCCAGAGCTGGTTGAGACATAAGGCTGGACACTTCAGGCTGATAACATTGGTGAGTTTCGGTGAGCAAATGCAGACCCTTTGAAGTCATACTGCATGGTACCCATTCCATGGGTCCCAACTCTCCAGGTTCAAGGGATTCTTCCTCCAGCTAAAACATGCATGGGAAACCAAGAGTATCGTCCACCATGTGATTGGGAAATGATTTAAAATGCATCTCAGTTTTCGTATCCTGGTCCTCGGGTTCACCATTCCAGATGCTTTACTAACACTCTCCCCGCTTGGAGAGTCAGTGCCTTTAACCTCCTCTTTGGCACAGCTTGCAATTTCTGTGCAAAATGAACAGGAATAGGGAGAACCAATGAGAGACTAGCTGTAGGTGTCTGCACGGGCAAATGTAACGCTCATTGCCCACCAGGAAGAGGAATTAACCAAAGGCTCAGCGTGCCCTGCCGGAAACAGATTAGGGCCTGAAGCAATCCTGCGGTTTTGTGCCCAGCTCACAAGAAAGCGAGTTGAAGAAAGGAGCTCAGGGGCACTGTAATTCACAAACCTGCAGAGTTATAAATGACAGCTATCCTCCAAAAATATATTGAAGTAAGCCTGCGAAGGGGAGTTGAAAGCGGGGCAGAATTTCAGGAAAACGATTGCAGGGGGTAGACTGGAATTGCCCTGAAAGCATAGGAAAAGAGGCAGAACGTCGACAATGATGCACTTGGCCAAAAAGGGCGTATGTGTTTTTTCCTGCATATATTCAGGAAAAAACGCATACGCCCTTTTTGGCCAACCAAGCAAGCCTGTAAATGAAATCTGCACTACAATGAAGTCTCACTGCCCCCCTGGCAAAAGGGCCATCTGAAAAAAGTGTAAAATCCAGAAAGGTAGGACAGGATATGGAGAACAGGGAGCCTTGTTATGCTGATTGGCAGGATGTAAATTGCCAGCAGCCACCCTGGAGAAGTGTATGGTGTTTCCTGAAACACGAAAGAAACAAAGCAACACAGCCTATGGCACTTCCACTTATGGTCCTATAGCTTACGGAAATTAAAATCAAAAACAGACAGCCACCCCAATATTTGAGACGGCTGTGTTCACAAGAAGCTCGTCTACAGTATCAGGTAAATATCCCAGAAAGCAAAAAATGGATAAAGAACTTGTGGCACGTACGTACAATGCAATATCACTCAGCAATGAAATCTGTGTCATCAGGCCCATAGCGGCATAGTGAGTGGATGCAGGTACGGTGATTCTACGTGAACTACGTCACACAGAAAAAGAAACATCATAAGATATCACGAATACACGGAATGTAAACTTGACTACACATGAACTGAATTACAAAATAGAAAAGGGTCTCAAATTTAGAAAACCAACTAGTGCTTGCTTATGGGGAAAGGTGCCTTGGGGTGCTGCATAAAACCAGAGACTGAAATTAGCACAGATAACTTTCCATAAGCCCAATATGTAATAGACAAGACCTACTCCTTGCTCAACGAAATGGACCCAACACCACATATTCAACGCCTAGGAATATACCTGACTAGGAAGAATCTTAAAACCCATGGATATATATGTCTCCGTAAGAGAATCAAGCGTGTGTACAGCGGCCGAAAGGCAGCAGTGAAAATCCGATAAATCCCATTATCAAAATAAATTTCGAAAACAAAACACAAAGACAGTGAAATAGAGAGCAATTCTTAAATAATTCACTCAGGGCATGTGATGCAACCGGGATTGACCACATCTACACCCAGAGCTGGTTGAGACATAAGGCTGGACACTTCAGGCTGATAGCATTGGTGAGTTTCGGTGAGCAAATGCACACCCTTTGAAGTCATACTGTATGGTACCTATTCCATGGGTCCCAACTCTTCAGGTTCAAGGGATTCTTCCTCCAGCTAAAACATGCATGTGAAACCCACAGTATGGTCCCCCGTGTTATGGGGAAATTATTTAAAATGCATCTCAGTTTTCGTATCCTGGTCCTCGGGTTCACCATTCCAGATGATTTACTAACAGTCTCCCTGCTTGGAGAGACAGTGCCTTTAACCTCCTGTTTGGCACAGCTTGCAATTTCTGTGCAAGATGAACAGGAATAGGGAGAACCAATGAGAGACTAGCTGTAGGTGTCTGCACGGGCAAATGTAACGCTCATTTCCCACCAGGAAGAGGAATTTACCAAAGGCTCAGCATGCCCTGCCCGAAACAGATTAGGGCCTGAAGCAATCCTGCGGTTTTGTGCCCAGTTCACAAGAAAGCGAGTTGAAGAAAGGAGCTCAGGGGCACTGTAATTCACAAACCTGCAGAGTTATAAATGACAGCTATCCTCCAAAAATATATTGAAGTAAGCCTGCGAAGGGGACTTGAAAGCGGGGCAGAATTTCAGGAAAACGATTGCAGGGGGTAGACTGGAATTGCCCTGAAAGCATAGGAAAAGAGGCAGAACGTCGACAATGATGCACTTGGCCAAAAAGGGCGTATGCGTTTTTTCCTGAATATATTCAGGAAAAAACGCATACGCCCTTTTTGGCCAACCAAGCAAGCCAGTAAAGGAAATCTGCACTACAATGAAGTCTCACTGCCCCCCGGGCAAGAGGGCCATCTGAAAAAAGTGTAAAATCCAGAAAGGTAGGACAGGATATGGAGAACAGGGAGCCTTGTTATGCTGATTGGCAGGATGTAAATTGCCAGCAGCCAGCCTGGAGAAGTGTATGGTGTTTCCTGAAACACATAAGAAACAAAGCAACACAGTCTATGGCACTTCCACTTATGGTCCTATAGCTTACGGAAATTAAAATCAAAAACAGACAGCCACCCCAATATTTGGGACGGCTGTGTTCACAAGAAGCTCGTCTACAGTATCAGGTAAATATCCCAGAAAGCAAAAAATGGATAAAGAAGTTGTGGCACGTACGTGCAATGCAGTATCACTCAGCAATGAAATCTGTGTCATCAGGCACGTAGCGGCATAGTGAGTGGATGCAGGTACGGTGATTCTACGTGAACTACGTCACACAGAAAAAGAAACATCATAAGATATCACTAATACACGGAATGTAAACTTGACTACACATGAACTGAATTACAAAACAGAACAGGGTCTCAAATTTAGAAAACCAACTAGTGCTTGCTTATGGGGAAAGGTGCGTTGGGGTGCTTCATAAAACCAGAGACTGAAATTAGCACAGATAACTTTCCATAAGCCAAATATGTAATAGACAAGACCTACTCCTTGCTCAACGAAATGGACTCAACACCACATATTCAACGCCTAGGAATATACCTGACTAGGAAGAATCTTAAAACCCATGGATATATATGTCTCCGTAAGAGAATCAAGCGTGTGTACAGCGGCATAAACGCAGCAGTGAAAATCCGATAAATCCCATTATCAAAATAAATTTCAAAAAAAAATCATAAAGACAGTGAAATAGAGAGCAATTCTTAAATAATTCACTCAGGGCATGTGATGCAACCGGGATTTAACACATCTACACCCAGAGCTGGTTGAGACATAAGGCTGGACACTTCAGGCTGATAGCATTGGTGAGTTTCGGTGAGCAAATGCAGACCCTTTGAAGTCATACTGCATGGTACCCATTCCATGGGTCCCAACTCTCCAGGTTCAAGGGATTCTTCCTCCAGCTAAAACATGCATGGGAAACCAAGAGTATCGTCCACCATGTGATTGGGAAATGATTTAAAATGCATCTCAGTTTTCGTATCCTGGTCCTCGGGTTCACCATTCCAGATGCTTTACTAACACTCTCCCCGCTTGCAGAGTCAGTGCCTTTAACCTCCTCTTTGGCACAGCTTGCAATTTCTGTGCAAAATGAACAGGAATAGGGAGAACCAATGAGAGACTAGCTGTAGGTGTCTGCACGGGCAAATGTAACGCTCATTGCCCACCAGGAAGAGGAATTAACCAAAGGCTCAGCGTGCCCTGCCGGAAACAGATTAGGGCCTGAAGCAATCCTGCGGTTTTGTGCCCAGCTCACAAGAAAGCGAGTTGAAGAAAGGAGCTCAGGGGCACTGTAATTCACAAACCTGCAGAGTTATAAATGACAGCTATCCTCCAAAAATATATTGAAGTAAGCCTGCGAAGGGGAGTTGAAAGCGGGGCAGAATTTCAGGAAAACGATTGCAGGGGGTAAACTGGAATTGCCCTGAAAGCATAGGAAAAGAGGCAGAACGTCGACAATGATGCACTTGGCCAAAAAGGGCGTATGTGTTTTTTCCTGAATATATTCAGGAAAAAACGCATACGCCCTTTTTGGCCAACCAAGCAAGCCTGTAAATGAAATCTGCACTACAATGAAGTCTCACTGCCCCCCTGGCAAAAGGGCCATCTGAAAAAAGTGTAAAATCCAGAAAGGTAGGACAGGATATGGAGAACAGGGAGCCTTGTTATGCTGATTGGCAGGATGTAAATTGCCAGCAGCCACCCTGGAGAAGTGTATGGTGTTTCCTGAAACACGAAAGAAACAAAGCAACACAGCCTATGGCACTTCCACTTATGGTCCTATAGCTTACGGAAATTAAAATCAAAAACAGACAGCCACCCCAATATTTGAGACGGCTGTGTTCACAAGAAGCTCGTCTACAGTATCAGGTAAATATCCCAGAAAGCAAAAAATGGATAAAGAACTTGTGGCACGTACGTACAATGCAATATCACTAAGCAATGAAATCTGTGTCATCAGGCCCATAGCGGCATAGTGAGTGGATGCAGGTACGGTGATTCTACGTGAACTACGTCACACAGAAAAAGAAACATCATAAGATATCACGAATACACGGAATGTAAACTTGACTACACATGAACTGAATTACAAAATAGAAAAGGGTCTCAAATTTAGAAAACCAACTAGTGCTTGCTTATGGGGAAAGGTGCCTTGGGGTGCTGCATAAAACCAGAGACTGAAATTAGCACAGATAACTTTCCATAAGCCCAATATGTAATAGAAAAGACCTACTCCTTGCTCAACGAAATGGACCCAACACCACATATTCAACGCCTAGGAATATACCTGACTAGGAAGAATCTTAAAACCCATGGATATATATGTCTCCGTAAGAGAATCAAGGGTGTGTACAGCGGCCGGAAGGGAGCAGTGAAAATCCGATAAATCCCATTATCAAAATAAATTTCGAAAACAAAACACAAAGACAGTGAAATAGAGAGCAATTCTTAAATAATTCACTCAGGGCATGTGATGCAACCGGGATTGACCACATCTACACCCAGAGCTGGTTGAGACATAAGGCTGGACACTTCAGGCTGATAGCATTGGTGAGTTTCGGTGAGCAAATGCACACCCTTTGAAGTCATACTGTATGGTACCTATTCCATGGGTCCCAACTCTTCAGGTTCAAGGGATTCTTCCTCCAGCTAAAACATGCATGTGAAACCCACAGTATGGTCCACCGTGTTATGGGGAAATGATTTAAAATGCATCTCAGTTTTCGTATCCTGGTCCTCGGGTTCACCATTCCAGATGATTTACTAACAGTCTCCCTGCTTGGAGAGTCAGTGCCTTTAACCTCCTGTTTGGCACAGCTTGCAATTTCTGTGCAAGATGAACAGGAATAGGGAGAACCAATGAGAGACTAGCTGTAGGTGTCTGCACGGGCAAATGTAACGCTCATTTCCCACCAGGAAGAGGAATTTACCAAAGGCTCAGCATGCCCTGCCCGAAACAGATTAGGGCCTGAAGCAATCCTGCGGTTTTGTGCCCAGTTCACAAGAAAGCGAGTTGAAGAAAGGAGCTCAGGGGCACTGTAATTCACAAACCTGCAGAGTTATAAATGACAGCTATCCTCCAAAAATATATTGAAGTAAGCCTGCGAAGGGGACTTGAAAGCGGGGCAGAATTTCAGGAAAACGATTGCAGGGGGTAGACTGGAATTTCCCTGAAAGCATAGGAAAAGAGGCAGAACGTCGACAATGATGCACTTGGCCAAAAAGGGCGTATGCGTTTTTTCCTGAATATATTCAGGAAAAAACGCATACGCCCTTTTTGGCCAACCAAGCAAGCCTGTAAAGGAAATCTGCACTACAATGAAGTCTCACTGCCCCCCGGGCAAGAGGGCCATCTGAAAAAAGTGTAAAATCCAGAAAGGTAGGACAGGATATGGAGAACAGGGAGCCTTGTTATGCTGATTGGCAGGATGTAAATTGCCAGCAGCCAGCCTGGAGAAGTGTATGGTGTTTCCTGAAACACATAAGAAACAAAGCAACACAGTCTATGGCACTTCCACTTATGGTCCTATAGCTTACGGAAATTAAAATCAAAAACAGACAGCCACCCCAATATTTGGGACGGCTGTGTTCACAAGAAGCTCGTCTACAGTATCAGGTAAATATCCCAGAAAGCAAAAAATGGATAAAGAAGTTGTGGCACGTACGTGCAATGCAGTATCACTCAGCAATGAAATCTGTGTCATCTGGCACGTAGCGGCATAGTGAGTGGATGCAGGTACGGTGATTCTACGTGAACTACGTCACACATAAAAAGAAACATCATAAGATATCACTAATACACGGAATGTAAACTTGACTACACATGAACTGAATTACAAAACAGAACAGGGTCTCAAATTTAGAAAACCAACTAGTGCTTGCTTATGGGGAAAGGTGCCTTGGGGTGCTGCATAAAACCAGAGACTGAAATTAGCACAGATAACATTCCATAAGCCAAATATGTAATAGACAAGACCTACTCCTTGCTCAACGAAATGGACTCAACACCACATATTCAACGCCTAGGAATATACCTGACTAGGAAGAATCTTAAAACCCATGGATTTATATGTCTCCGTAAGAGAATCAAGCGTGTGTACAGCGGCATAAACGCAGCAGTGAAAATCCGATAAATCGCACTTTCAAAATAAATTTCAAAAACAAAACACAAAGACAGTGAAATAGAGAGCAATTCTTAAATAATTCACTCAGGGCATGTGATGCAACCGGGATTGACCACATCTACACCCAGAGCTGGTTGAGACATAAGGCTGGACACTTCAGGCTGATAACATTGGTGAGTTTCGGTGAGCAAATGCAGACCCTTTGAAGTCATACTGCATGGTACCCATTCCATGGGTCCCAACTCTCCAGGTTCAAGGGATTCTTCCTCCAGCTAAAACATGCATGGGAAACCCAGAGTATCGTCCACCGTGTGATTGGGAAACGATTTAAAATGCATCTCAGTTTTCGTATCCTGGTCCTCGGGTTCACCATTCCAGATGCTTTACTAACAGTCTCCCCGCTTGGAGAGTCAGTGCCTTTAACCTCCTGTTTGGCACTGCTTGCAATTTCTGTGCAAGATGAACAGGAATAGGGAGAACCAATGAGAGACTAGCTGTAGGTGTCTGCACGGGCAAATGTAACGCTCATTGCCCACCAGGAAGAGGAATTAAACAAAGGCTCAGTGTGCCCTGCTGGAAACAGATTAGGGCCTGAAGCAATCCTGCGGTTTTGTGCCCAGCTCAAAAGAAAGCGATTTGAAGAACGGAGCTCAGGGGCACTGTAATTCACAAACCTGCAGAGTTATAATTGACAGCTATCCTCCAAAAATATATTGAAGTAAGCCTGCGAAGGGGACTTGAAAGCGGGGCAGAATTTCAGGAAAACGATTGCAGGGGGTAGACTGGAATTGCACTGAAAGCATAGGAAAAGAGGCACAACGTCGACAATGATGCACTTGGCCAAAAATGGTGTATGCGTTTTTTCCTGAATATATTCAGGAAAAAACGCATACGCCCTTTTTGGCAAACCAAGCAAGCCTGTAAAGGAAATCTGCAAAAAAATGAAGTCTCACTGCCCACCGGGCAAAAGGGCCATCTGAAAAAAGTGTAAAATCCAGAAAGGTAGGACAGGATATGGAGAACAGGGAGCCTTGTTATGCTGATTGGCAGGATGTAAATTGCCAGCAGCCACCCTGGAGAAGTGTATGGTGTTTCCTGAAACACGTAAGAAACAAAGCAACACAGCCTATGGCACTTCCACTTATGGTCCTATAGCTTACGGAAATTAAAATCAAAAACAGACAGCCACCCCAATATTTGGGACGGCTGTGTTCACAAGAAGCTCGTCTACAGTATCAGGTAAATATCCCAGAAAGCAAAAAATGGATAAAGAAGTTGTGGCACGTACGTACAATGCAATATCACTCAGCAATGAAATCTGTGTCATCAGGCCCGTAGCGGCATAGTGAGTGGATGCAGGTACGGTGATTCTACGTGAACTACGTCACACAGAAAAAGAAACATCATAAGATATCACTAATACACGGAATGTAAACTTGACTACACATGAACTGAATTACAAAACAGAACAGGGTCTCAAATTTAGAAAACCAACTAGTGCTTGCTTATGGGGAAAGGTGCGTTGGGGTGCTGCATAAAACCAGAGACTGAAATTAGCACAGATAACATTCCATAAGCCAAATATGTAATAGACAAGACCTACTCCTTGCTCAACGAAATGGACTCAACACCACATATTCAACGCCTAGGAATATACCTGACTAGGAAGAATCTTAAAACCCATGGATTTATATGTCTCCGTAAGAGAATCAAGCGTGTGTACAGCGGCATAAACGCAGCAGTGAAAATCCGATAAATCGCACTTTCAAAATAAATTTCAAAAACAAAACACAAAGACAGTGAAATAGAGAGCAATTCTTAAATAATTCACTCAGGGCATGTGATGCAACCGGGATTGACCACATCTACACCCAGAGCTGGTTGAGACATAAGGCTGGACACTTCAGGCTGATAACATTGGTGAGTTTCGGTGAGCAAATGCAGACCCTTTGAAGTCATACTGCATGGTACCCATTCCATGGGTCCCAACTCTCCAGGTTCAAGGGATTCTTCCTCCAGCTAAAACATGCATGGGAAACCCAGAGTATCGTCCACCGTGTGATTGGGAAACGATTTAAAATGCATCTCAGTTTTCGTATCCTGGTCCTCGGGTTCACCATTCCAGATGCTTTACTAACAGTCTCCCCGCTTGGAGAGTCAGTGCCTTTAACCTCCTGTTTGGCACTGCTTGCAATTTCTGTGCAAGATGAACAGGAATAGGGAGAACCAATGAGAAACTACCTCTAGGTGTCTGCACGGGCAAATGTAACCCTCATTGCCCACCAGGAAGAGGAATTAAACAAAGGCTCAGTGTGCCCTGCTGGAAACAGATTAGGGCCTGAAGCAATCCTGCGGTTTTGTGCCCAGCTCACAAGAAAGCGAGTTGAAGAACGGAGCTCAGGGGCACTGTAATTCACAAACCTGCAGAGTTATAATTGACAGCTATCCTCCAAAAATATATTGAAGTAAGCCTGCGAAGGGGACTTGAAAGTGGGGCAGAATTTCAGGAAAACGATTGCAGGGGGTAGACTGGAATTGCACTGAAAGCATAGGAAAAGAGGCACAACGTCGACAATGATGCACTTGGCCAAAAATGGTGTATGCGTTTTTTCCTGAATATATTCAGGAAAAAACGCATACGCCCTTTTTGGCAAACCAAGCAAGCCTGTAAAGGAAATCTGCAAAAAAATGAAGTCTCACTGCCCACCGGGCAAAAGGGCAATCTGAAAAAAGTGTAAAATCCAGAAAGGTAGGACAGGATATGGAGAACAGGGAGCCTTGTTATGCTGATTGGCAGGATGTAAATTGCCAGCAGCCACCCTGGAGAAGTGTATGGTGTTTCCTGAAACACGTAAGAAACAAAGCAACACAGCCTATGGCACTTCCACATATGGTCCTATAGCTTACGGAAATTAAAATCAAAAACAGACAGCCACCCCAATATTTGGGACGGCTGTGTTCACAAGAAGCTCGTCTACAGTATCAGGTAAATATCCCAGAAAGCAAAAAATGGATAAAGAAGTTGAGGCACGTACGTACAATGCAATATCACTCAGCAATGAAATCTGTGTCATCAGGCCCGTAGCGGCATAGTGAGTGGATGCAGGTACGGTGATTCTACGTGAACTACGTCACACAGAAAAAGAAACATCATAAGATATCACTAATACACGGAATGTAAACTTGACTACACATGAACTGAATTACAAAACAGAACAGGGTCTCAAATTTAGAAAACCAACTAGTGCTTGCTTATGGGGAAAGGTGCGTTGGGGTGCTTCATAAAACCAGAGACTGAAATTAGCACAGATAACTTTCCATAAGCCAAATATGTAATAGACAAGACCTACTCCTTGCTCAACGAAATGGACCCAACACCACATATTCAACGCCTAGGAATATACCTGACTAGGAAGAATCTTAAAACCCATGGATATATATGTCTCCGTAAGAGAATCAAGCGTGTGTACAGCGGCATAAACGCAGCAGTGAAAATCCGATAAATCCCATTATCAAAATAAATTTCGAAAACAAAACACAAAGACAGTGAAATAGAGAGCAATTCTTAAATAATTCACTCAGGGCATGTGATGCAACCGGGATTTAACACATCTACACCCAGAGCTCGTTGAGATATAAGGCTGGACACTTCAGGCTGATAGCATTGGTGAGTTTCGGTGAGCAAATGCAGACCCTTTGAAGTCATACTGCATGGTACCCATTCCATGGGTCCCAACTCTCCAGGTTCAAGGGATTCTTCCTCCAGCTAAAACATGCATGGGAAACCAAGAGTATCGTCCACCATGTGATTGGGAAATGATTTAAAATGCATCTCAGTTTTCGTATCCTGGTCCTCGGGTTCACCATTCCAGATGCTTTACTAACACTCTCCCCGCTTGGAGAGTCAGTGCCTTTAACCTCCTCTTTGGCACAGCTTGCAATTTCTGTGCAAAATGAACAGGAATAGGGAGAACCAATGAGAGACTAGCTGTAGGTGTCTGCACGGGCAAATGTAAAGCTCATTGCCCACCAGGAAGAGGAATTAAACAAAGGCTCAGTGTGCCCTGCTGGCAACAGATTAGGGCCTGAAGCAATCCTGCGGTTTTGTGCCCAGCTCACAAGAAAGCGAGTTGAAGAAAGGAGCTCAGGGGCACTGTAATTCACAAACCTGCAGAGTTATAAATGACAGCTTTCCTCCAAAAATATATTGAAGTAAGCCTGCGAAGGGGACTTGAAAGCGGGGCAGAATTTCAGGAAAACGATTGCAGGGGGTAGACTGGAATTGCCCTGAAAGCATAGGAAAAGAGGCAGAACGTCGACAATGATGCACTTGGCCAAAAAGGGCGTATGCGTTTTTTCCTGAATATATTCAGGAAAAAACGCATACGCCCTTTTTGGCCAACCAAGCAAGCCTGTAAATGAAATCTGCACTACAATGAAGTCTCACTGCCCCCCTGGCAAAAGGGCCATCTGAAAAAAGTGTAAAATCCAGAAAGGTAGGACAGGATATGGAGAACAGGGAGCCTTGTTATGCTGATTGGCAGGATGTAAATTGCCAGCAGCCACCCTGGAGAAGTGTATGGTGTTTCCTGAAAAACGAAAGAAACAAAGCAACACAGCCTATGGCACTTCCACTTATGGTCCTATAGCTTACGGAAATTAAAACCAAAAACAGACAGCCACCCCAATATTTGAGACGGCTGTGTTCACAAGAAGCTCGTCTACAGTATCAGGTAAATATCCCAGAAAGCAAAAAATGGATAAAGAACTTGTGGCACGTACGTACAATGCAATATCACTCAGCAATGAAATCTGTGTCATCAGGCCCATAGCGGCATAGTGAGTGGATGCAGGTACGGTGATTCTACGTGAACTACGTCACACAGAAAAAGAAACATCATAAGATATCACGAATACACGGAATGTAAACTTGACTACACATGAACTGAATTACAAAATAGAAAAGGGTCTCAAATTTAGAAAACCAACTAGGGCTTGCTTATGGGGAAAGGTGCCTTGGGGTGCTGCATAAAACCAGAGACTGAAATTAGCACAGATAACTTTCCATAAGCCCAATATGTAATAGACAAGACCTACTCCTTGCTCAACGAAATGGACCCAACACCACATATTCAACGCCTAGGAATATACCTGACTAGGAAGAATCTTAAAACCCATGGATATATATGTCTCCGTAAGAGAATCAAGGGTGTGTACAGCGGCCGAAAGGCAGCAGTGAAAATCCGATAAATCCCATTATCAAAATAAATTTCGAAAACAAAACACAAAGACAGTGAAATAGAGAGCAATTCTTAAATAATTCACTCAGGGCATGTGATGCAACCGGGATTGACCACATCTACACCCAGAGCTGGTTGAGACATAAGGCTGGACACTTCAGGCTGATAGCATTGGTGAGTTTAGGTGAGCAAATGCACACCCTTTGAAGTCATACTGTATGGTACCTATTCCATGGGTCCCAACTCTTCAGGTTCAAGGGATTCTTCCTCCAGCTAAAACATGCATGTGAAACCCACAGTATGGTCCACCGTGTTATGGGGAAATGATTTAAAATGCATCTCAGTTTTCGTATCCTGGTCCTCGGGTTCACCATTCCAGATGATTTACTAACAGTCTCCCTGCTTGGAGAGTCAGTGCCTTTAACCTCCTGTTTGGCACAGCTTGCAATTTCTGTGCAAGATGAACAGGAATAGGGAGAACCAATGAGAGACTAGCTGTAGGTGTCTGCACGGGCAAATGTAACGCTCATTTCCCACCAAGAAGAGGAATTTACCAAAGGCTCAGCATGCCCTGCCCGAAACAGATTAGGGCCTGAAGCAATCCTGAGGTTTTGTGCCCAGTTCACAAGAAAGCGAGTTGAAGAAAGGAGCTCAGGGGCACTGTAATTCACAAACCTGCAGAGTTATAAATGACAGCTATCCTCCAAAAATATATTGATGTAAGCCTGCGAAGGGGACTTGAAAGCGGGGCAGAATTTCAGGGACACGATTGCAGGGGGTAGACTGGAATTGCCCTGAAAGCATAGGAAAAGAGGCAGAACGTCGACAATGATGCACTTGGCCAAAAAGGGCGTATGCGTTTTTTCCTGAATATATTCAGGAAAAAACGCATACGCCCTTTTTGGCCAATCAAGCAAGCCTGTAAAGGAAATCTGCACTACAATGAAGTCTCACTGCCCCCCTGGCAAAAGGGCCATCTGAAAAAAGTGTAAAGTCCAGAAAGGTAGGACAGGATATGGAGAACAGGGAGCCTTGTTATGCTGATTGGCAGGATGTAAATTGCCAGCAGCCACCCTGGAGAAGTGTATGGTGTTTCCTGAAACACGAAAGAAACAAAGCAACACAGCCTATGGCACTTCCACTTATGGTCCTATAGCTTACGGAAATTAAAATCAAAAACAGACAGCCACCCCAATATTTGAGACGGCTGTGTTCACAAGAAGCTCGTCTACAGTATCAGGTAAATATCCCAGAAAGCAAAAAATGGATAAAGAACTTGTGGCACGTACGTACAATTCAATATCACTCAGCAATGAAATCTGTGTCATCAGGCCCATAGCGGCATAGTGAGTGGATGCAGGTACGGTGATTCTACGTGAACTACGTCACACAGAAAAAGAAACATCATAAGATATCACGAATACACGGAATGTAAACTTGACTACACATGAACTGAATTACAAAATAGAAAAGGGTCTCAAATTTAGAAAACCAACTAGTGCTTGCTTATGGGGAAAGGTGCCTTGGGGTCCTGCATAAAACCAGAGACTGAAATTAGCACAGATAACTTTCCATAAGCCCAATATGTAATAGACAAGACCTACTCCTTGCTCAACGAAATGGACCCAACACCACATATTCAACGCCTAGGAATATACCTGACTAGGAAGAATCTTAAAACCCATGGATATATATGTCTCCGTAAGAGAATCAAGGGTGTGTACAGCGGCCGAAAGGCAGCAGTGAAAATCCGATAAATCCCATTATCAAAATAAATTTCGAAAACAAAACACAAAGACAGTGAAATAGAGAGCAATTCTTAAATAATTCACTCAGGGCATGTGATGCAACCGGGATTGACCACATCTACACCCAGAGCTGGTTGAGACATAAGGCTGGACACTTCAGGCTGATAGCATTGGTGAGTTTAGGTGAGCAAATGCACACCCTTTGAAGTCATACTGTATGGTACCTATTCCATGGGTCCCAACTCTTCAGGTTCAAGGGATTCTTCCTCCAGCTAAAACATGCATGTGAAACCCACAGTATGGTCCACCGTGTTATGGGGAAATGATTTAAAATGCATCTCAGTTTTCGTATCCTGGTCCTCGGGTTCACCATTCCAGATGATTTACTAACAGTCTCCCTGCTTGGAGAGTCAGTGCCTTTAACCTCCTGTTTGGCACAGCTTGCAATTTCTGTGCAAGATGAACAGGAATAGGGAGAACCAATGAGAGACTAGCTGTAGGTGTCTGCACGGGCAAATGTAACGCTCATTTCCCACCAGGAAGAGGAATTTACCAAAGGCTCAGCATGCCCTGCCCGAAACAGATTAGGGCCTGAAGCAATCCTGCGGTTTTGTGCCCAGTTCACAAGAAAGCGAGTTGAAGAAAGGAGCTCAGGGGCACTGTAATTCACAAACCTGCAGAGTTATAAATGACAGCTATCCTCCAAAAATATATTGAAGTAAGCCTGCGAAGGGGACTTGAAAGCGGGGCAGAATTTCAGGAAAACGATTGCAGGGGGTAGACTGGAATTGCCCTGAAAGCATAGGAAAAGAGGCAGAACGTCGACAATGATGCACTTGGCCAAAAAGGGCGTATGCGTTTTTTCCTGAATATATTCAGGAAAAAACGCATACGCCCTTTTTGGCCAACCAAGCAAGCCTGTAAAGGAAATCTGCACTACAATGAAGTCTCACTGCCCCCCGGGCAAGAGGGCCATCTGAAAAAAGTGTAAAATCCAGAAAGGTAGGACAGGATATGGAGAACAGGGAGCCTTGTTATGCTGATTGGCAGGATGTAAATTGCCAGCAGCCAGCCTGGAGAAGTGTATGGTGTTTCCTGAAACACATAAGAAACAAAGCAACACAGTCTATGGCACTTCCACTTATGGTCCTATAGCTTACGGAAATTAAAATCAAAAACAGACAGCCACCCCAATATTTGGGACGGCTGTGTTCACAAGAAGCTCGTCTACAGTAACAGGTAAATATCCCAGAAAGCAAAATATGGATAAAGAAGTTGTGGCACGTACGTACAATGCAATATCACTCAGCAATGAAATCTGTGTCATCAGGCCCGTAGCGGCATAGTGAGTGGATGCAGGTACGGTGATTCTACGTGAACTACGTCACACAGAAAAAGAAACATCATAAGATATCACTAATACACGGAATGTAAACTTGACTACACATGAACTGAATTACAAAACAGAACAGGGTCTCAAATTTAGAAAACCAACTAGTGCTTGCTTATGGGGAAAGGTGCGTTGGGGTGCTTCATAAAACCAGAGACTGAAATTAGCACAGATAACTTTCCATAAGCCCAATATGTAATAGACAAGACCTACTCCTTGCTCAACGAAATGGACCCAACACCACATATTCAACGCCTAGGAATATACCTGACTAGGAAGAATCTTAAAACCCATGGATATATATGTCTCCGTAAGAGAATCAAGCGTGTGTACAGCGGCATAAACGCAGCAGTGAAAATCCGATAAATCCCATTATCAAAATAAATTTCAAAAAAAAATCATAAAGACAGTGAAATAGAGAGCAATTCTTAAATAATTCACTCAGGGCATGTGATGCAACCGGGATTTAACACATCTACACCCAGAGCTGGTTGAGACATAAGGCTGGACACTTCAGGCTGATAGCATTGGTGAGTTTCGGTGAGCAAATGCAGACCCTTTGAAGTCATACTGCATGGTACCCATTCCATGGGTCCCAACTCTACAGGTTCAAGGGATTCTTCCTCCAGCTAAAACATGCATGGGAAACCAAGAGTATCGTCCACCATGTGATTGGGAAATGATTTAAAATGCATCTCAGTTTTCGTATCCTGGTCCTCGGGTTCACCATTCCAGATGCTTTACTAACACTCTCCCCGCTTGGAGAGTCAGTGCCTTTAACCTCCTCTTTGGCACAGCTTGCAATTTCTGTGCAAAATGAACAGGAATAGGGAGAACCAATGAGAGACTAGCTGTAGGTGTCTGCACGGGCAAATGTAACGCTCATTGCCCACCAGGAAGAGGAATTAAACAAAGGCTCAGTGTGCCCTGCTGGAAACAGATTAGGGCCTGAAGCAATCCTGCGGTTTTGTGCCCAGCTCACAAGAAAGCGAGTTGAAGAAAGGAGCTCAGGGGCACTGTAATTCACAAACCTGCAGAGTTATAAATGACAGCTTTCCTCCAAAAATATATTGAAGTAAGCCTGCGAAGGGGACTTGAAAGCGGGGCAGAATTTCAGGAAAACGATTGCAGGGGGTAGACTGGAATTGCCCTGAAAGCATAGGAAAAGAGGCAGAACGTCGACAATGATGCACTTGGCCAAAAAGGGCGTATGCGTTTTTTCCTGAATATATTCAGGAAAAAACGCATACGCCCTTTTTGGCCAACCAAGCAAGCCTGTAAATGAAATCTGCACTACAATGAAGTCTCACTGCCCCCCTGGCAAAAGGGCCATCTGAAAAAAGTGTAAAATCCAGAAAGGTAGGACAGGATATGGAGAACAGGGAGCCTTGTTATGCTGATTGGCAGGATGTAAATTGCCAGCAGCCACCCTGGAGAAGTGTATGGTGTTTCCTGAAACACGAAAGAAACAAAGCAACACAGCCTATGGCACTTCCACTTATGGTCCTATAGCTTACGGAAATTAAAATCAAAAACAGACAGCCACCCCAATATTTGAGACGGCTGTGTTCACAAGAAGCTCGTCTACAGTATCAGGTAAATATCCCAGAAAGCAAAAAATGGATAAAGAACTTGTGGCACGTACGTACAATGCAATATCACTCAGCAATGAAATCTGTGTCATCAGGCCCATAGCGGCATAGTGAGTGGATGCAGGTACGGTGATTCTACGTGAACTACGTCACACAGAAAAAGAAACATCATAAGATATCACGAATACACGGAATGTAAACTTGACTACACATGAACTGAATTACAAAATAGAAAAGGGTCTCAAATTTAGAAAACCAACTAGTGCTTGCTTATGGGGAAACGTGCCTTGGGGTGCTGCATAAAACCAGAGACTGAAATTAGCACAGATAACTTTCCATAAGCCCAATATGTAA
Organism: Phocoena phocoena; assembly: GCF_963924675.1. Classification (NCBI taxonomy): domain Eukaryota; kingdom Metazoa; phylum Chordata; class Mammalia; order Artiodactyla; family Phocoenidae; genus Phocoena; species Phocoena phocoena. The sequence goes on from NW_027077661.1 coordinate 381,914, forward strand.
TAGACAAAACCTACTCCTTGCTCAACGAAATGGACCCAACACCACATATTCAACGCCTAGGAATATACCTGACTAGGAAGAATCTTAAAACCCATGGATATATATGTCTCCGTAAGAGAATCAAGGGTGTGTACAGCGGCCGAAAGGCAGCAGTGAAAATCCGATAAATCCCATTATCAAAATAAATTTCGAAAACAAAACACAAAGACAGTGAAATAGAGAGCAATTCTTAAATAATTCACTCAGGGCATGTGATGCAACCGGGATTGACCACATCTACACCCAGAGCTGGTTGAGACATAAGGCTGGACACTTCAGGCTGATAGCATTGGTGAGTTTAGGTGAGCAAATGCACACCCTTTGAAGTCATACTGTATGGTACCTATTCCATGGGTCCCAACTCTTCAGGTTCAAGGGATTCTTCCTCCAGCTAAAACATGCATGTGAAACCCACAGTATGGTCCACCGTGTTATGGGGAAATGATTTAAAATGCATCTCAGTTTTCGTATCCTGGTCCTCGGGTTCACCATTCCAGATGATTTACTAACAGTCTCCCTGCTTGGAGAGTCAGTGCCTTTAACCTCCTGTTTGGCACAGCTTGCAATTTCTGTACAAGATGAACAGGAATAGGGAGAACCAATGAGAGACTAGCTGTAGGTGTCTGCACGGGCAAATGTAACGCTCATTTCCCACCAGGAAGAGGAATTTACCAAAGGCTCAGCATGCCCTGCCCGAAACAGATTAGGGCCTGAAGCAATCCTGCGGTTTTGTGCCCAGTTCACAAGAAAGCGAGTTGAAGAAAGGAGCTCAGGGGCACTGTAATTCACAAACCTGCAGAGTTATAAATGACAGCTATCCTCCAAAAATATATTGAAGTAAGCCTGCGAAGGGGACTTGAAAGCGGGGCAGAATTTCAGGAAAACGATTGCAGGGGGTAGACTGGAATTGCCCTGAAAGCATAGGAAAAGAGGCAGAACGTCGACAATGATGCACTTGGCCAAAAAGGGCGTATGCGTTTTTTCCTGAATATATTCAGGAAAAAACGCATACGCCCTTTTTGGCCAACCAAGCAAGCCTGTAAAGGAAATCTGCACTACAATGAAGTCTCACTGCCCCCCGGGCAAGAGGGCCATCTGAAAAAAGTGTAAAATCCAGAAAGGTAGGACAGGATATGGAGAACAGGGAGCCTTGTTATGCTGATTGGCAGGATGTAAATTGCCAGCAGCCAGCCTGGAGAAGTGTATGGTGTTTCCTGAAACACATAAGAAACAAAGCAACACAGTCTATGGCACTTCCACTTATGGTCCTATAGCTTACAGAAATTAAAATCAAAAACAGACAGCCACCCCAATATTTGGGACGGCTGTGTTCACAAGAAGCTCGTCTACAGTAACAGGTAAATATCCCAGAAAGCAAAATATGGATAAAGAAGTTGTGGCACGTACGTACAATGCAATATCACTCAGCATTGAAATCTGTGTCATCAGGCCCGTAGCGGCATAGTGAGTGGATGCAGGTACGGTGATTCTACGTCACACAGAAAAAGAAACATCATAAGATATCACTAATACACGGAATGTAAACTTGACTACACATGAACTGAATTACAAAACAGAACAGGGTCTCAAATTTAGAAAACCAACTAGTGCTTGCTTATGGGGAAAGGTGCGTTGGGGTGCTTCATAAAACCAGAGACTGAAATTAGCACAGATAACTTTCCATAAGCCAAATATGTAATAGACAAGACCTACTCCTTGCTCAACGAAATGGACCCAACACCACATATTCAACGCCTAGGAATATACCTGACTAGGAAGAATCTTAAAACCCATGGATATATATGTCTCCGTAAGAGAATCAAGCGTGTGTACAGCGGCATAAACGCAGCAGTGAAAATCCGATAAATCCCATTATCAAAATAAATTTCAAAAAAAAATCATAAAGACAGTGAAATAGAGAGCAATTCTTAAATAATTCACTCAGGGCATGTGATGCAACCGGGATTTAACACATCTACACCCAGAGCTGGTTGAGACATAAGGCTGGACACTTCAGGCTGATAGCATTGGTGAGTTTCGGTGAGCAAATGCAGACCCTTTGAAGTCATACTGCATGGTACCCATTCCATGGGTCCCAACTCTCCAGGTTCAAGGGATTCTTCCTCCAGCTAAAACATGCATGGGAAACCAAGAGTATCGTCCACCATGTGATTGGGAAATGATTTAAAATGCATCTCAGTTTTCGTATCCTGGTCCTCGGGTTCACCATTCCAGATTCTTTACTAACACTCTCCCCGCTTGGAGAGTCAGTGCCTTTAACCTCCTCTTTGGCACAGCTTGCAATTTCTGTGCAAAATGAACAGGAATAGGGAGAACCAATGAGAGACTAGCTGTAGGTGTCTGCACGGGCAAATGTAACGCTCATTTCCCACCAGGAAGAGGAATTAACCAAAGGCTCAGCGTGCCCTGCCGGAAACAGATTAGGGCCTGAAGCAATCCTGCGGTTTTGTGCCCAGCTCACAAGAAAGCGAGTTGAAGAAAGGAGCTCAGGGGCACTGTAATTCACAAACCTGCAGAGTTATAAATGACAGCTATCCTCCAAAAATATATTGAAGTAAGCCTGCGAAGGGGAGTTGAAAGCGGGGCAGAATTTCAGGAAAACGATTGCAGGGGGTAGACTGGAATTGCCCTGAAAGCATAGGAAAAGAGGCAGAACGTCGACAATGATGCACTTGGCCAAAAAGGGCGTATGCGTTTTTTCCTGAATATATTCAGGAAAAAACGCATACGCCCTTTTTGGCCAACCAAGCAAGCCTGTAAATGAAATCTGCACTACAATGAAGTCTCACTGCCCCCCTGGCAAAAGGGCCATCTGAAAAAAGTGTAAAATCCAGAAAGGTAGGACAGGATATGGAGAACAGGGAGCCTTGTTATGCTGATTGGCAGGATGTAAATTGCCAGCAGCCACCCTGGAGAAGTGTATGGTGTTTCCTGAAACAGGAAAGAAACAAAGCAACACAGCCTATGGCACTTCCACTTATGGTCCTATAGCTTACGGAAATTAAAATCAAAAACAGACAGCCACCCCAATATTTGAGACGGCTGTGTTCACAAGAAGCTCGTCTACAGTATCAGGTAAATATCCCAGAAAGCAAAAAATGGATAAAGAACTTGTGGCACGTACGTACAATGCAATATCACTCAGCAATGAAATCTGTGTCATCAGGCCCATAGCGGCATAGTGAGTGGATGCAGGTACGGTGATTCTACGTGAACTACGTCACACAGAAAAAGAAACATCATAAGATATCACGAATACACGGAATGTAAACTTGACTACACATGAACTGAATTACAAAATAGAAAAGGGTCTCAAATTTAGAAAACCAACTAGTGCTTGCTTATGGGGAAAGGTGCCTTGGGGTGCTGCATAAAACCAGAGACTGAAATTAGCACAGATAACTTTCCATAAGCCCAATATGTAATAGACAAGACCTACTCCTTGCTCAACGAAATGGACCCAACACCACATATTCAACGCCTAGGAATATACCTGACTAGGAAGAATCTTAAAACCCATGGATATATATGTCTCCGTAAGAGAATCAAGGGTGTGTACAGCGGCCGAAAGGCAGCAGTGAAAATCCGATAAATCCCATTATCAAAATAAATTTCGAAAACAAAACACAAAGACAGTGAAATAGAGAGCAATTCTTAAATAATTCACTCAGGGCATGTGATGCAACCGGGATTGACCACATCTACACCCAGAGCTGGTTGAGACATAAGGCTGGACACTTCAGGCTGATAGCATTGGTGAGTTTAGGTGAGCAAATGCACACCCTTTGAAGTTATACTGTATGGTACCTATTCCATGGGTCCCAACTCTTCAGGTTCAAGGGATTCTTCCTCCAGCTAAAACATGCATGTGAAACCCACAGTATGGTCCACCGTGTTATGGGGAAATGATTTAAAATGCATCTCAGTTTTCGTATCCTGGTCCTCGGGTTCACCATTCCAGATGATTTACTAACAGTCTCCCTGCTTGGAGAGTCAGTGCCTTTAACCTCCTGTTTGGCACAGCTTGCAATTTCTGTGCAAGATGAACAGGAATAGGGAGAACCAATGAGAGACTAGCTGTAGGTGTCTGCACGGGCAAATGTAACGCTCATTTCCCACCAGGAAGAGGAATTTACCAAAGGCTCAGCATGCCCTGCCCGAAACAGATTAGGGCCTGAAGCAATCCTGCGGTTTTGTGCCCAGTTCACAAGAAAGCGAGTTGAAGAAAGGAGCTCAGGGGCACTGTAATTCACAAACCTGCAGAGTTATAAATGACAGCTTTCCTCCAAAAATATATTGAAGTAAGCCTGCGAAGGGGACTTGAAAGCGGGGCAGAATTTCAGGAAAACGATTGCAGGGGGTAGACTGGAATTGCCCTGAAAGCATAGGAAAAGAGGCAGAACGTCGACAATGATGCACTTGGCCAAAAAGGGCGTATGCGTTTTTTCCTGAATATATTCAGGAAAAAACGCATACGCCCTTTTTGGCCAACCAAGCAAGCCTGTAAAGGAAATCTGCACTACAATGAAGTCTCACTGCCCCCCGGGCAAGAGGGCCATCTGAAAAAAGTGTAAAATCCAGAAAGGTAGGACAGGATATGGAGAACAGGGAGCCTTGTTATGCTGATTGGCAGGATGTAAATTGCCAGCAGCCAGCCTGGAGAAGTGTATGGTGTTTCCTGAAACACATAAGAAACAAAGCAACACAGTCTATGGCACTTCCACTTATGGTCCTATAGCTTACGGAAATTAAAATCAAAAACAGACAGCCACCCCAATATTTGGGACGGCTGTGTTCACAAGAAGCTCGTCTACAGTAACAGGTAAATATCCCAGAAAGCAAAATATGGATAAAGAAGTTGTGGCACGTACGTACAATGCAATATCACTCAGCAATGAAATCTGTGTCATCAGGCCCGTAGCGGCATAGTGAGTGGATGCAGGTACGGTGATTCTACGTGAACTACGTCACACAGAAAAAGAAACATCATAAGATATCACTAATACACGGAATGTAAACTTGACTACACATGAACTCAATTACAAAACAGAACAGGGTCTCAAATTTAGAAAACCAACTAGTGCTTGCTTATGGGGAAAGGTGCGTTGGGGTGCTTCATAAAACCAGAGACTGAAATTAGCACAGATAACTTTCCATAAGCCAAATATGTAATAGACAAGACCTACTCCTTGCTCAACGAAATGGACCCAACACCACATATTCAACGCCTAGGAATATACCTGACTAGGAAGAATCTTAAAACCCATGGATATATATGTCTCCGTAAGAGAATCAAGCGTGTGTACAGCGGCATAAACGCAGCAGTGAAAATCCGATAAATCCCATTATCAAAATAAATTTCAAAAAAAATCATAAAGACAGTGAAATAGAGAGCAATTCTTAAATAATTCACTCAGGGCATGTGATGCAACCGGGATTTAACACATCTACACCCAGAGCTGGTTGAGACATAAGGCTGGACACTTCAGGCTGATAGCATTGGTGAGTTTCGGTGAGCAAATGCAGACCCTTTGAAGTCATACTGTATGGTACCTATTCCATGGGTCCCAACTCTTCAGGTTCAAGGGATTCTTCCTCCAGCTAAAACATGCATGTGAAACCCACAGTATGGTCCACCATGTTATGGGGAAATGATTTAAAATGCATCTCAGTTTTCTTATCCTGGTCCTCGGGTTCACCATTCCAGATGATTTACTAACAGTCTCCCTGCTTGGAGAGTCAGTGCCTTTAACCTCCTGTTTGGCACAGCTTGCAATTTCTGTGCAAGATGAACAGGAATAGGGAGAACCAATGAGAGACTAGCTGTAGGTGTCTGCACGGGCAAATGTAACGCTCATTTCCCACCAGGAAGAGGAATTTACCAAAGGCTCAGCATGCCCTGCCCGAAACAGATTAGGGCCTGAAGCAATCCTGCGGTTTTGTGCCCAGTTCACAAGAAAGCGAGTTGAAGAAAGGAGCTCAGGGGCACTGTAATTCACAAACCTGCAGAGTTATAAATGACAGCTATCCTCCAAAAATATATTGAAGTAAGCCTGCGAAGGGGAGTTGAAAGCGGGGCAGAATTTCAGGAAAACGATTGCAGGGGGTAGACTGGAATTGCCCTGAAAGCATAGGAAAAGAGGCAGAACGTCGACAATGATGCACTTGGCCAAAAAGGGCGTATGCGTTTTTTCCTGAATATATTCAGGAAAAAACGCATACGCCCTTTTTGGCCAACCAAGCAAGCCTGTAAAGGAAATCTGCACTACAATGAAGTCTCACTGCCCCCCAGGCAAGAGGGCCATCTGAAAAAAGTGTAAAATCCAGAAAGGTAGGACAGGATATGGAGAACAGGGAGCCTTGTTATGCTGATTGGCAGGATGTAAATTGCCAGCAGCCAGCCTGGAGAAGTGTATGGTGTTTCCTGAAACACATAAGAAACAAAGCAACACAGTCTATGGCACTTCCACTTATGGTCCTATAGCTTACGGAAATTAAAATCAAAAACAGACAGCCACCCCAATATTTGGGACGGCTGTGTTCACAAGAAGCTCGTCTACAGTAACAGGTAAATATCCCAGAAAGCAAAATATGGATAAAGAAGTTGTGGCACGTACGTACAATGCAATATCACTCAGCAATGAAATCTGTGTCATCAGGCCCGTAGCGGCATAGTGAGTGGATGCAGGTACGGTGATTCTACGTGAACTACGTCACACAGAAAAAGAAACATCATAAGATATCACTAATACACGGAATGTAAACTTGACTACACATGAACTGAATTACAAAACAGAACAGGGTCTCAAATTTAGAAAACCAACTAGTGCTTGCTTATGGGGAAAGGTGCGTTGGGGTGCTTCATAAAACCAGAGACTGAAATTAGCACAGATAACTTTCCATAAGCCAAATATGTAATAGACAAGACCTACTCCTTGCTCAACGAAATGGACCCAACACCACATATTCAACGCCTAGGAATATACCTGACTAGGAAGAATCTTAAAACCCATGGATATATATGTCTCCGTAAGAGAATCAAGCGTGTGTACAGCGGCATAAACGCAGCAGTGAAAATCCGATAAATCCCATTATCAAAATAAATTTCAAAAAAAAATCATAAAGACAGTGAAATAGAGAGCAATTCTTAAATAATTCACTCAGGGCATGTGATGCAACCGGGATTTAACACATCTACACCCAGAGCTGGTTGAGACATAAGGCTGGACACTTCAGGCTGATAGCATTGGTGAGTTTCGGTGAGCAAATGCAGACCCTTTGAAGTCATACTGCATGGTACCCATTCCATGGGTCCCAACTCTCCAGGTTCAAGGGATTCTTCCTCCAGCTAAAACATGCATGGGAAACCAAGAGTATCGTCCACCATGTGATTGGGAAATGATTTAAAATGCATCTCAGTTTTCGTATCCTGGTCCTCGGGTTCACCATTCCAGATGCTTTACTAACACTCTCCCCACTTGGAGAGTCAGTGCCTTTAACCTCCTCTTTGGCACAGCTTGCAATTTCTGTGCAAAATGAACAGGAATAGGGAGAACCAATGAGAGACTAGCTGTAGGTGTCTGCACGGGCAAATGTAACGCTCATTGCCCACCAGGAAGAAGAATTAAACAAAGGCTCAGTGTGCCCTGCTGGAAACAGATTAGGGCCTGAAGCAATCCTGCGGTTTTGTGCCCAGCTCACAAGAAAGCGAGTTGAAGAAAGGAGCTCAGGGGCACTGTAATTCACAAACCTGCAGAGTTATAAATGACAGCTTTCCTCCAAAAATATATTGAAGTAAGCCTGCGAAGGGGACTTGAAAGCGGGGCAGAATTTCAGGAAAACGATTGCAGGGGGTAGACTGGAATTGCCCTGAAAGCATAGGAAAAGAGGCAGAACGTCGACAATGATGCACTTGGCCATAAAGGGCGTATGCGTTTTTTCCTGAATATATTCAGGAAAAAACGCATACGCCCTTTTTGGCCAACCAAGCAAGCCTGTAACTGAAATCTGCACTACAATGAAGTCTCACTGCCCCCCTGGCAAAAGGGCCATCTGAAAAAAGTGTAAAATCCAGAAAGGTAGGACAGGATATGGAGAACAGGGAGCCTTGTTATGCTGATTGGCAGGATGTAAATTGCCAGCAGCCACCCTGGAGAAGTGTATGGTGTTTCCTGAAACACGAAAGAAACAAAGCAACACAGCCTATGGCACTTCCACTTATGGTCCTATAGCTTACGGAAATTAAAATCAAAAACAGACAGCCACCCCAATATTTGAGACGGCTGTGTTCACAAGAAGCTCGTCTACAGTATCAGGTAAATATCCCAGAAAGCAAAAAATGGATAAAGAACTTGTGGCACGTACGTACAATGCAATATCACTCAGCAATGAAATCTGTGTCATCAGGCCCATAGCGGCATAGTGAGTGGATGCAGGTACGGTGATTCTACGTGAACTACGTCACACAGAAAAAGAATCATCATAAGATATCACGAATACACGGAATGTAAACTTGACTACACATGAACTGAATTACAAAATAGAAAAGGGTCTCAAATTTAGAAAACCAACTAGTGCTTGCTTATGGGGAAAGGTGCCTTGGGGTGCTGCATAAAACCAGAGACTGAAATTAGCACAGATAACTTTCCATAAGCCCAATATGTAATAGACAAGACCTACTCCTTGCTCAACGAAATGGACCCAACACCACATATTCAACGCCTAGGAATATACCTGACTAGGAAGAATCTTAAAACCCATGGATATATATGTCTCCGTAAGAGAATCAAGGGTGTGTACAGCGGCCGAAAGGCAGCAGTGAAAATCCGATAAATCCCATTATCAAAATAAATTTCGAAAACAAAACACAAAGACAGTGAAATAGAGAGCAATTCTTAAATAATTCACTCAGGGCATGTGATGCAACCGGGATTGACCACATCTACACCCAGAGCTGGTTGAGACATAAGGCTGGACACTTCAGGCTGATAACATTGGTGAGTTTCGGTGAGCAAATGCAGACCCTTTGAAGTCATACTGCATGGTACCCATTCCATGGGTCCCAACTCTCCAGGTTCAAGGGATTCTTCCTCCAGCTAAAACATGCATGGGAAACCCAGAGTATCGTCCACCGTGTGATTGGGAAACGATTTAAAATGCATCTCAGTTTTCGTATCCTGGTCCTCGGGTTCACCATTCCAGATGCTTTACTAACAGTCTCCCCGCTTGGAGAGTCAGTGCCTTTAACCTCCTGTTTGGCACTGCTTGCAATTTCTGTGCAAGATGAACAGGAATAGGGAGAACCAATGAGAAACTACCTCTAGGTGTCTGCACGGGCAAATGTAACCCTCATTGCCCACCAGGAAGAGGAATTAAACAAAGGCTCAGTGTGCCCTGCTGGAAACAGATTAGGGCCTGAAGCAATCCTGCGGTTTTGTGCCCAGCTCAAAAGAAAGCGAGTTGAAGAACGGAGCTCAGGGGCACTGTAATTCACAAACCTGCAGAGTTATAATTGACAGCTATCCTCCAAAAATATATTGAAGTAAGCCTGCGAAGGGGACTTGAAAGCGGGGCAGAATTTCAGGAAAACGATTGCAGGGGGTAGACTGGAATTGCACTGAAAGCATAGGAAAAGAGGCACAACGTCGACAATGATGCACTTGGCCAAAAATGGTGTATGCGTTTTTTCCTGAATATATTCAGGAAAAAACGCATACGCCCTTTTTGGCAAACCAAGCAAGCCTGTAAAGGAAATCTGCAAAAAAATGAAGTCTCACTGCCCACCGGGCAAAAGGGCCATCTGAAAAAAGTGTAAAATCCAGAAAGGTAGGACAGGATATGGAGAACAGGGAGCCTTGTTATGCTGATTGGCAGGATGTAAATTGCCAGCAGCCACCCTGGAGAAGTGTATGGTGTTTCCTGAAACACGTAAGAAACAAAGCAACACAGCCTATGGCACTTCCACTTATGGTCCTATAGCTTACGGAAATTAAAATCAAAAACAGACAGCCACCCCAATATTTGGGACGGCTGTGTTCACAAGAAGCTCGTCTACAGTATCAGGTAAATATCCCAGAAAGCAAAAAATGGATAAAGAAGTTGTGGCACGTACGTACAATGCAATATCACTCAGCAATGAAATCTGTGTCATCAGGCCCGTAGCGGCATAGTGAGTGGATGCAGGTACGGTGATTCTACGTGAACTACGTCACACAGAAAAAGAAACATCATAAGATATCACTAATACACGGAATGTAAACTTGACTACACATGAACTGAATTACAAAACAGAACAGGGTCTCAAATTTAGAAAACCAACTAGTGCTTGCTTATGGGGAAAGGTGCGTTGGGGTGCTGCATAAAACCAGAGACTGAAATTAGCACAGATAACATTCCATAAGCCAAATATGTAATAGACAAGACCTACTCCTTGCTCAACGAAATGGACTCAACACCACATATTCAACGCCTAGGAATATACCTGACTAGGAAGAATCTTAAAACCCATGGATTTATATGTCTCCGTAAGAGAATCAAGCGTGTGTACAGCGGCATAAACGCAGCAGTGAAAATCCGATAAATCGCACTTTCAAAATAAATTTCAAAAACAAAACACAAAGACAGTGAAATAGAGAGCAATTCTTAAATAATTCACTCAGGGCATGTGATGCAACCGGGATTGACCACATCTACACCCAGAGCTGGTTGAGACATAAGGCTGGACACTTCAGGCTGATAACATTGGTGAGTTTCGGTGAGCAAATGCAGACCCTTTGAAGTCATACTGCATGGTACCCATTCCATGTGTCCCAACTCTCCAGGTTCAAGGGATTCTTCCTCCAGCTAAAACATGCATGGGAAACCCAGAGTATCGTCCACCGTGTGATTGGGAAACGATTTAAAATGCATCTCAGTTTTCGTATCCTGGTCCTCGGGTTCACCATTCCAGATGCTTTACTAACAGTCTCCCCGCTTGGAGAGTCAGTGCCTTTAACCTCCTGTTTGGCACTGCTTGCAATTTCTGTGCAAGATGAACAGGAATAGGGAGAACCAATGAGAAACTACCTCTAGGTGTCTGCACGGGCAAATGTAACCCTCATTGCCCACCAGGAAGAGGAATTAAACAAAGGCTCAGTGTGCCCTGCTGGAAACAGATTAGGGCCTGAAGCAATCCTGCGGTTTTGTGCCCAGCTCACAAGAAAGCGAGTTGAAGAACGGAGCTCAGGGGCACTGTAATTCACAAACCTGCAGAGTTATAATTGACAGCTATCCTCCAAAAATATATTGAAGTAAGCCTGCGAAGGGGACTTGAAAGTGGGGCAGAATTTCAGGAAAACGATTGCAGGGGGTAGACTGGAATTGCACTGAAAGCATAGGAAAAGAGGCACAACGTCGACAATGATGCACTTGGCCAAAAATGGTGTATGCGTTTTTTCATGAATATATTCAGGAAAAAACGCATACGCCCTTTTTGGCAAACCAAGCAAGCCTGTAAAGGAAATCTGCAAAAAAATGAAGTCTCACTGCCCACCGGGCAAAAGGGCAATCTGAAAAAAGTGTAAAATCCAGAAAGGTAGGACAGGATATGGAGAACAGGGAGCCTTGTTATGCTGATTGGCAGGATGTAAATTGCCAGCAGCCACCCTGGAGAAGTGTATGGTGTTTCCTGAAACACGTAAGAAACAAAGCAACACAGCCTATGGCACTTCCACTTATGGTCCTATAGCTTACGGAAATTAAAATCAAAAACAGACAGCCACCCCAATATTTGGGACGGCTGTGTTCACAAGAAGCTCGTCTACAGTATCAGGTAAATATCCCAGAAAGCAAAAAATGGATAAAGAAGTTGAGGCACGTACGTACAATGCAATATCACTCAGCAATGAAATCTGTGTCATCAGGCCCGTAGCGGCATAGTGAGTGGATGCAGGTACGGTGATTCTACGTGAACTACGTCACACAGAAAAAGAAACATCATAAGATATCACTAATACACGGAATGTAAACTTGACTACACATGAACTGAATTACAAAACAGAACAGGGTCTCAAATTTAGAAAACCAACTAGTGCTTGCTTATGGGGAAAGGTGCGTTGGGGTGCTTCATAAAACCAGAGACTGAAATTAGCACAGATAACTTTCCATAAGCCAAATATGTAATAGACAAGACCTACTCCTTGCTCAACGAAATGGACCCAACACCACATATTCAACGCCTAGGAATATACCTGACTAGGAAGAATCTTAAAACCCATGGATATATATGTCTCCGTAAGAGAATCAAGCGTGTGTACAGCGGCATAAACGCAGCAGTGAAAATCCGATAAATCCCATTATCAAAATAAATTTCGAAAACAAAACACAAAGACAGTGAAATAGAGAGCAATTCTTAAATAATTCACTCAGGGCATGTGATGCAACCGGGATTTAACACATCTACACCCAGAGCTCGTTGAGATATAAGGCTGGACACTTCAGGCTGATAGCATTGGTGAGTTTCGGTGAGCAAATGCAGACCCTTTGAAGTCATACTGCATGGTACCCATTCCATGGGTCCCAACTCTCCAGGTTCAAGGGATTCTTCCTCCAGCTAAAACATGCATGGGAAACCAAGAGTATCGTCCACCATGTGATTGGGAAATGATTTAAAATGCATCTCAGTTTTCGTATCCTGGTCCTCGGGTTCACCATTCCAGATGCTTTACTAACACTCTCCCCGCTTGGAGAGTCAGTGCCTTTAACCTCCTCTTTGGCACAGCTTGCAATTTCTGTGCAAAATGAACAGGAATAGGGAGAACCAATGAGAGACTAGCTGTAGGTGTCTGCACGGGCAAATGTAACGCTCATTGCCCACCAGGAAGAGGAATTAAACAAAGGCTCAGTGTGCCCTGCTGGAAACAGATTAGGGCCTGAAGCAATCCTGCGGTTTTGTGCCCAGCTCACAAGAAAGCGAGTTGAAGAAAGGAGCTCAGGGGCACTGTAATTCACAAACCTGCAGAGTTATAAATGACAGCTTTCCTCCAAAAATATATTGAAGTAAGCCTGCGAAGGGGACTTGAAAGCGGGGCAGAATTTCAGGAAAACGATTGCAGGGGGTAGACTGGAATTGCCCTGAAAGCATAGGAAAAGAGGCAGAACGTCGACAATGATGCACTTGGCCAAAAAGGGCGTATGCGTTTTTTCCTGAATATATTCAGGAAAAAACGCATACGCCCTTTTTGGCCAACCAAGCAAGCCTGTAAATGAAATCTGCACTACAATGAAGTCTCACTGCCCCCCTGGCAAAAGGGCCATCTGAAAAAAGTGTAAAATCCAGAAAGGTAGGACAGGATATGGAGAACAGGGAGCCTTGTTATGCTGATTGGCAGGATGTAAATTGCCAGCAGCCACCCTGGAGAAGTGTATGGTGTTTCCTGAAAAACGAAAGAAACAAAGCAACACAGCCTATGGCACTTCCACTTATGGTCCTATAGCTTACGGAAATTAAAACCAAAAACAGACAGCCACCCCAATATTTGAGACGGCTGTGTTCACAAGAAGCTCGTCTACAGTATCAGGTAAATATCCCAGAAAGCAAAAAATGGATAAAGAACTTGTGGCACGTACGTACAATGCAATATCACTCAGCAATGAAATCTGTGTCATCAGGCCCATAGCGGCATAGTGAGTGGATGCAGGTACGGTGATTCTACGTGAACTACGTCACACAGAAAAAGAAACATCATAAGATATCACGAATACACGGAATGTAAACTTGACTACACATGAACTGAATTACAAAATAGAAAAGGGTCTCAAATTTAGAAAACCAACTAGTGCTTGCTTATGGGGAAAGGTGCCTTGGGGTGCTGCATAAAACCAGAGACTGAAATTAGCACAGATAACTTTCCATAAGCCCAATATGTAATAGACAAGACCTACTCCTTGCTCAACGAAATGGACCCAACACCACATATTCAACGCCTAGGAATATACCTGACTAGGAAGAATCTTAAAACCCATGGATATATATGTCTCCGTAAGAGAATCAAGGGTGTGTACAGCGGCCGAAAGGCAGCAGTGAAAATCCGATAAATCCCATTATCAAAATAAATTTCGAAAACAAAACACAAAGACAGTGAAATAGAGAGCAATTCTTAAATAATTCACTCAGGGCATGTGATGCAACCGGGATTGACCACATCTACACCCAGAGCTGGTTGAGACATAAGGCTGGACACTTCAGGCTGATAGCATTGGTGAGTTTAGGTGAGCAAATGCACACCCTTTGAAGTCATACTGTATGGTACCTATTCCATGGGTCCCAACTCTTCAGGTTCAAGGGATTCTTCCTCCAGCTAAAACATGCATGTGAAACCCACAGTATGGTCCACCGTGTTATGGGGAAATGATTTAAAATGCATCTCAGTTTTCGTATCCTGGTCCTCGGGTTCACCATTCCAGATGATTTACTAACAGTCTCCCTGCTTGGAGAGTCAGTGCCTTTAACCTCCTGTTTGGCACAGCTTGCAATTTCTGTGCAAGATGAACAGGAATAGGGAGAACCAATGAGAGACTAGCTGTAGGTGTCTGCACGGGCAAATGTAACGCTCATTTCCCACCAGGAACAGGAATTTACCAAAGGCTCAGCATGCCCTGCCCGAAACAGATTAGGGCCTGAAGCAATCCTGAGGTTTTGTGCCCAGTTCACAAGAAAGCGAGTTGAAGAAAGGAGCTCAGGGGCACTGTAATTCACAAACCTGCAGAGTTATAAATGACAGCTATCCTCCAAAAATATATTGATGTAAGCCTGCGAAGGGGACTTGAAAGCGGGGCAGAATTTCAGGAAAACGATTGCAGGGGGTAGACTGGAATTGCCCTGAAAGCATAGGAAAAGAGGCAGAACGTCGACAATGATGCACTTGGCCAAAAAGGGCGTATGCGTTTTTTCCTGAATATATTCAGGAAAAAACGCGTACGCCCTTTTTGGCCAACCAAGCAAGCCTGTAAAGGAAATCTGCACTACAATGAAGTCTCACTGCCCCCCTGGCAAAAGGGCCATCTGAAAAAAGTGTAAAGTCCAGAAAGGTAGGACAGGATATGGAGAACAGGGAGCCTTGTTATGCTGATTGGCAGGATGTAAATTGCCAGCAGCCACCCTGGAGAAGTGTATGGTGTTTCCTGAAACACGAAAGAAACAAAGCAACACAGCCTATGGCACTTCCACTTATGGTCCTATAGCTTACGGAAATTAAAATCAAAAACAGACAGCCACCCCAATATTTGAGACGGCTGTGTTCACAAGAAGCTCGTCTACAGTATCAGGTAAATATCCCAGAAAGCAAAAAATGGATAAAGAACTTGTGGCACGTACGTACAATTCAATATCACTCAGCAATGAAATCTGTGTCATCAGGCCCATAGCGGCATAGTGAGTGGATGCAGGTACGGTGATTCTACGTGAACTACGTCACACAGAAAAAGAAACATCATAAGATATCACGAATACACGGAATGTAAACTTGACTACACATGAACTGAATTACAAAATAGAAAAGGGTCTCAAATTTAGAAAACCAACTAGTGCTTGCTTATGGGGAAAGGTGCCTTGGGGTGCTGCATAAAACCAGAGACTGAAATTAGCACAGATAACTTTCCATAAGCCCAATATGTAATAGACAAGACCTACTCCTTGCTCAACGAAATGGACCCAACACCACATATTCAACGCCTAGGAATATACCTGACTAGGAAGAATCTTAAAACCCATGGATATATATGTCTCCGTAAGAGAATCAAGGGTGTGTACAGCGGCCGAAAGGCAGCAGTGAAAATCCGATAAATCCCATTATCAAAATAAATTTCGAAAACAAAACACAAAGACAGTGAAATAGAGAGCAATTCTTAAATAATTCACTCAGGGCATGTGATGCAACCGGGATTGACCACATCTACACCCAGAGCTGGTTGAGACATAAGGCTGGACACTTCAGGCTGATAGCATTGGTGAGTTTAGGTGAGCAAATGCACACCCTTTGAAGTCATACTGTATGGTACCTATTCCATGGGTCCCAACTCTTCAGGTTCAAGGGATTCTTCCTCCAGCTAAAACATGCATGTGAAACCCACAGTATGGTCCACCGTGTTATGGGGAAATGATTTAAAATGCATCTCAGTTTTCGTATCCTGGTCCTCGGGTTCACCATTCCAGATGATTTACTAACAGTCTCCCTGCTTGGAGAGTCAGTGCCTTTAACCTCCTGTTTGGCACAGCTTGCAATTTCTGTGCAAGATGAACAGGAATAGGGAGAACCAATGAGAGACTAGCTGTAGGTGTCTGCACGGGCAAATGTAACGCTCATTTCCCACCAGGAAGAGGAATTTACCAAAGGCTCAGCATGCCCTGCCCGAAACAGATTAGGGCCTGAAGCAATCCTGCGGTTTTGTGCCCAGTTCACAAGAAAGCGAGTTGAAGAAAGGAGCTCAGGGGCACTGTAATTCACAAACCTGCAGAGTTATAAATGACAGCTATCCTCCAAAAATATATTGAAGTAAGCCTGCGAAGGGGACTTGAAAGCGGGGCAGAATTTCAGGAAAACGATTGCAGGGGGTAGACTGGAATTGCCCTGAAAGCATAGGAA
Organism: Phocoena phocoena; assembly: GCF_963924675.1. Lineage (NCBI taxonomy): Eukaryota > Metazoa > Chordata > Mammalia > Artiodactyla > Phocoenidae > Phocoena > Phocoena phocoena. The sequence continues at coordinate 398,593 of NW_027077661.1, forward strand.
AAGAGGCAGAACGTCGACAATGATGCACTTGGCCAAAAAGGGCGTATGCGTTTTTTCCTGAATATATTCAGGAAAAAACGCATACGCCCTTTTTGGCCAACCAAGCAAGCCTGTAAAGGAAATCTGCACTACAATGAAGTCTCACTGCCCCCCGGGCAAGAGGGCCATCTGAAAAAAGTGTAAAATCCAGAAAGGTAGGACAGGATATGGAGAACAGGGAGCCTTGTTATGCTGATTGGCAGGATGTAAATTGCCAGCAGCCAGCCTGGAGAAGTGTATGGTGTTTCCTGAAACACATAAGAAACAAAGCAACACAGTCTATGGCACTTCCACTTATGGTCCTATAGCTTACGGAAATTAAAATCAAAAACAGACAGCCACCCCAATATTTGGGACGGCTGTGTTCACAAGAAGCTCGTCTACAGTAACAGGTAAATATCCCAGAAAGCAAAATATGGATAAAGAAGTTGTGGCACGTACGTACAATGCAATATCACTCAGCAATGAAATCTGTGTCATCAGGCCCGTAGCGGCATAGTGAGTGGATGCAGGTACGGTGATTCTACGTGAACTACGTCACACAGAAAAAGAAACATCATAAGATATCACTAATACACGGAATGTAAACTTGACTACACATGAACTGAATTACAAAACAGAACAGGGTCTCAAATTTAGAAAACCAACTAGTGCTTGCTTATGGGGAAAGGTGCGTTGGGGTGCTTCATAAAACCAGAGACTGAAATTAGCACAGATAACTTTCCATAAGCCAAATATGTAATAGACAAGACCTACTCCTTGCTCAACGAAATGGACCCAACACCACATATTCAACGCCTAGGAATATACCTGACTAGGAAGAATCTTAAAACCCATGGATATATATGTCTCCGTAAGAGAATCAAGCGTGTGTACAGCGGCATAAAGGCAGCAGTGAAAATCCGATAAATCCCATTATCAAAATAAATTTCAAAAAAAAATCATAAAGACAGTGAAATAGAGAGCAATTCTTAAATAATTCACTCAGGGCATGTGATGCAACCGGGATTTAACACATCTACACCCAGAGCTGGTTGAGACATAAGGCTGGACACTTCAGGCTGATAGCATTGGTGAGTTTCGGTGAGCAAATGCAGACCCTTTGAAGTCATACTGCATGGTACCCATTCCATGGGTCCCAACTCTACAGGTTCAAGGGATTCTTCCTCCAGCTAAAACATGCATGGGAAACCAAGAGTATCGTCCACCATGTGATTGGGAAATGATTTAAAATGCATCTCAGTTTTCGTATCCTGGTCCTCGGGTTCACCATTCCAGATGCTTTACTAACACTCTCCCCGCTTGGAGAGTCAGTGCCTTTAACCTCCTCTTTGGCACAGCTTGCAATTTCTGTGCAAAATGAACAGGAATAGGGAGAACCAATGAGAGACTAGCTGTAGGTGTCTGCACGGGCAAATGTAACGCTCATTGCCCACCAGGAAGAGGAATTAAACAAATGCTCAGTGTGCCCTGCTGGAAACAAATTAGGGCCTGAAGCAATCCTGCGGTTTTGTGCCCAGCTCACAAGAAAGCGAGTTGAAGAAAGGAGCTCAGGGGCACTGTAATTCACAAACCTGCAGAGTTATAAATGACAGCTTTCCTCCAAAAATATATTGAAGTAAGCCTGCGAAGGGGACTTGAAAGCGGGGCAGAATTTCAGGAAAACGATTGCAGGGGGTAGACTGGAATTGCCCTGAAAGCATAGGAAAAGAGGCAGAACGTCGACAATGATGCACTTGGCCAAAAAGGACGTATGCGTTTTTTCCTGAATATATTCAGGAAAAAACGCATACGCCCTTTTTGGCCAACCAAGCAAGCCTGTAAATGAAATCTGCACTACAATGAAGTCTCACTGCCCCCCTGGCAAAAGGGCCATCTGAAAAAAGAGTAAAATCCAGAAAGGTAGGACAGGATATGGAGAACAGGGAGCCTTGTTATGCTGATTGGCAGGATGTAAATTGCCAGCAGCCACCCTGGAGAAGTGTATGGTGTTTCCTGAAACACGAAAGAAACAAAGCAACACAGCCTATGGCACTTCCACTTATGGTCCTATAGCTTACGGAAATTAAAATCAAAAACAGACAGCCACCCCAATATTTGAGACGGCTGTGTTCACAAGAAGCTCGTCTACAGTATCAGGTAAATATCCCAGAAAGCAAAAAATGGATAAAGAACTTGTGGCACGTACGTACAATGCAATATCACTCAGCAATGAAATCTGTGTCATCAGGCCCATAGCGGCATAGTGAGTGGATGCAGGTACGGTGATTCTACGTGAACTACGTCACACAGAAAAAGAAACATCATAAGATATCACGAATACACGGAATGTAAACTTGACTACACATGAACTGAATTACAAAATAGAAAAGGGTCTCAAATTTAGAAAACCAACTAGTGCTTGCTTATGGGGAAAGGTGCCTTGGGGTGCTGCATAAAACCAGAGACTGAAATTAGCACAGATAACTTTCCATAAGCCCAATATGTAATAGACAAGACCTACTCCTTGCTCAACGAAATGGACCCAACACCACATATTCAACGCCTAGGAATATACCTGACTAGGAAGAATCTTAAAACCCATGGATATATATGTCTCCGTAAGAGAATCAAGGGTGTGTACAGCGGCCGAAAGGCAGCAGTGAAAATCCGATAAATCCCATTATCAAAATAAATTTCGAAAACAAAACACAAAGACAGTGAAATAGAGAGCAATTCTTAAATAATTCACTCAGGGCATGTGATGCAACCGGGATTGACCACATCTACACCCAGAGCTGGTTGAGACATAAGGCTGGACACTTCAGGCTGATAGCATTGGTGAGTTTAGGTGAGCAAATGCACACCCTTTGAAGTCATACTGTATGGTACCTATTCCATGGGTCCCAACTCTTCAGGTTCAAGGGATTCTTCCTCCAGCTAAAACATGCATGTGAAACCCACAGTATGGTCCACCGTGTTATGGGGAAATGATTTAAAATGCATCTCAGTTTTCGTATCCTGGTCCTCGGGTTCACCATTCCAGATGATTTACTAACAGTCTCCCTGCTTGGAGAGTCAGTGCCTTTAACCTCCTGTTTGGCACAGCTTGCAATTTCTGTGCAAGATGAACAGGAATAGGGAGAACCAATGAGAGACTAGCTGTAGGTGTCTGCACGGGCAAATGTAACGCTCATTTCCCACCAGGAACAGGAATTTACCAAAGGCTCAGCATGCCCTGCCCGAAACAGATTAGGGCCTGAAGCAATCCTGAGGTTTTGTGCCCAGTTCACAAGAAAGCGAGTTGAAGAAAGGAGCTCAGGGGCACTGTAATTCACAAACCTGCAGAGTTATAAATGACAGCTATCCTCCAAAAATATATTGATGTAAGCCTGCGAAGGGGACTTGAAAGCGGGGCAGAATTTCAGGGACACGATTGCAGGGGGTAGACTGGAATTGCCCTGAAAGCATAGGAAAAGAGGCAGAACGTCGACAATGATGCACTTGGCCAAAAAGGGCGTATGCGTTTTTTCCTGAATATATTCAGGAAAAAACGCATACGCCCTTTTTGGCCAACCAAGCAAGCCTGTAAAGGAAATCTGCACTACAATGAAGTCTCACTGCCCCCCTGGCAAAAGGGCCATCTGAAAAAAGTGTAAAGTCCAGAAAGGTAGGACAGGATATGGAGAACAGGGAGCCTTGTTATGCTGATTGGCAGGATGTAAATTGCCAGCAGCCACCCTGGAGAAGTGTATGGTGTTTCCTGAAACACGAAAGAAACAAAGCAACACAGCCTATGGCACTTCCACTTATGGTCCTATAGCTTACGGAAATTAAAATCAAAAACAGACAGCCACCCCAATATTTGAGACGGCTGTGTTCACAAGAAGCTCGTCTACAGTATCAGGTAAATATCCCAGAAAGCAAAAAATGGATAAAGAACTTGTGGCACGTACGTACAATTCAATATCACTCAGCAATGAAATCTGTGTCATCAGGCCCATAGCGGCATAGTGAGTGGATGCAGGTACGGTGATTCTACGTGAACTACGTCACACAGAAAAAGAAACATCATAAGATATCACGAATACACGGAATGTAAACTTGACTACACATGAACTGAATTACAAAATAGAAAAGGGTCTCAAATTTAGAAAACCAACTAGTGCTTGCTTATGGGGAAAGGTGCCTTGGGGTCCTGCATAAAACCAGAGACTGAAATTAGCACAGATAACTTTCCATAAGCCCAATATGTAATAGACAAGACCTACTCCTTGCTCAACGAAATGGACCCAACACCACATATTCAACGCCTAGGAATATACCTGACTAGGAAGAATCTTAAAACCCATGGATATATATGTCTCCGTAAGAGAATCAAGGGTGTGTACAGCGGCCGAAAGGCAGCAGTGAAAATCCGATAAATCCCATTATCAAAATAAATTTCGAAAACAAAACACAAAGACAGTGAAATAGAGAGCAATTCTTAAATAATTCACTCAGGGCATGTGATGCAACCGGGATTGACCACATCTACACCCAGAGCTGGTTGAGACATAAGGCTGGACACTTCAGGCTGATAGCATTGGTGAGTTTAGGTGAGCAAATGCACACCCTTTGAAGTCATACTGTATGGTACCTATTCCATGGGTCCCAACTCTTCAGGTTCAAGGGATTCTTCCTCCAGCTAAAACATGCATGTGAAACCCACAGTATGGTCCACCGTGTTATGGGGAAATGATTTAAAATGCATCTCAGTTTTCGTATCCTGGTCCTCGGGTTCACCATTCCAGATGATTTACTAACAGTCTCCCTGCTTGGAGAGTCAGTGCCTTTAACCTCCTGTTTGGCACAGCTTGCAATTTCTGTGCAAGATGAACAGGAATAGGGAGAACCAATGAGAGACTAGCTGTAGGTGTCTGCACGGGCAAATGTAACGCTCATTTCCCACCAGGAAGAGGAATTTACCAAAGGCTCAGCATGCCCTGCCCGAAACAGATTAGGGCCTGAAGCAATCCTGCGGTTTTGTGCCCAGTTCACAAGAAAGCGAGTTGAAGAAAGGAGCTCAGGGGCACTGTAATTCACAAACCTGCAGAGTTATAAATGACAGCTATCCTCCAAAAATATATTGAAGTAAGCCTGCGAAGGGGACTTGAAAGCGGGGCAGAATTTCAGGAAAACGATTGCAGGGGGTAGACTGGAATTGCCCTGAAAGCATAGGAAAAGAGGCAGAACGTCGACAATGATGCACTTGGCCAAAAAGGGCGTATGCGTTTTTTCCTGAATATATTCAGGAAAAAACGCATACGCCCTTTTTGGCCAACCAAGCAAGCCTGTAAAGGAAATCTGCACTACAATGAAGTCTCACTGCCCCCCGGGCAAGAGGGCCATCTGAAAAAAGTGTAAAATCCAGAAAGGTAGGACAGGATATGGAGAACAGGGAGCCTTGTTATGCTGATTGGCAGGATGTAAATTGCCAGCAGCCAGCCTGGAGAAGTGTATGGTGTTTCCTGAAACACATAAGAAACAAAGCAACACAGTCTATGGCACTTCCACTTATGGTCCTATAGCTTACGGAAATTAAAATCAAAAACAGACAGCCACCCCAATATTTGGGACGGCTGTGTTCACAAGAAGCTCGTCTACAGTAACAGGTAAATATCCCAGAAAGCAAAATATGGATAAAGAAGTTGTGGCACGTACGTACAATGCAATATCACTCAGCAATGAAATCTGTGTCATCAGGCCCGTAGCGGCATAGTGAGTGGATGCAGGTACGGTGATTCTACGTGAACTACGTCACACAGAAAAAGAAACATCATAAGATATCACTAATACACGGAATGTAAACTTGACTACACATGAACTGAATTACAAAACAGAACAGGGTCTCAAATTTAGAAAACCAACTAGTGCTTGCTTATGGGGAAAGGTGCGTTGGGGTGCTTCATAAAACCAGAGACTGAAATTAGCACAGATAACTTTCCATAAGCCAAATATGTAATAGACAAGACCTACTCCTTGCTCAACGAAATGGACCCAACACCACATATTCAACGCCTAGGAATATACCTGACTAGGAAGAATCTTAAAACCCATGGATATATATGTCTCCGTAAGAGAATCAAGCGTGTGTACAGCGGCATAAACGCAGCAGTGAAAATCCGATAAATCCCATTATCAAAATAAATTTCAAAAAAAAATCATAAAGACAGTGAAATAGAGAGCAATTCTTAAATAATTCACTCAGGGCATGTGATGCAACCGGGATTTAACACATCTACACCCAGAGCTGGTTGAGACATAAGGCTGGACACTTCAGGCTGATAGCATTGGTGAGTTTCGGTGAGCAAATGCAGACCCTTTGAAGTCATACTGCATGGTACCCATTCCATGGGTCCCAACTCTACAGGTTCAAGGGATTCTTCCTCCAGCTAAAACATGCATGGGAAACCAAGAGTATCGTCCACCATGTGATTGGGAAATGATTTAAAATGCATCTCAGTTTTCGTATCCTGGTCCTCGGGTTCACCATTCCAGATGCTTTACTAACACTCTCCCCGCTTGGAGAGTCAGTGCCTTTAACCTCCTCTTTGGCACAGCTTGCAATTTCTGTGCAAAATGAACAGGAATAGGGAGAACCAATGAGAGACTAGCTGTAGGTGTCTGCACGGGCAAATGTAACGCTCATTGCCCACCAGGAAGAGGAATTAAACAAATGCTCAGTGTGCCCTGCTGGAAACAGATTAGGGCCTGAAGCAATCCTGCGGTTTTGTGCCCAGCTCACAAGAAAGCGAGTTGAAGAAAGGAGCTCAGGGGCACTGTAATTCACAAACCTGCAGAGTTATAAATGACAGCTTTCCTCCAAAAATATATTGAAGTAAGCCTGCGAAGGGGACTTGAAAGCGGGGCAGAATTTCAGGAAAACGATTGCAGGGGGTAGACTGGAATTGCCCTGAAAGCATAGGAAAAGAGGCAGAACGTCGACAATGATGCACTTGGCCAAAAAGGGCGTATGCGTTTTTTCCTGAATATATTCAGGAAAAAACGCATACGCCCTTTTTGGCCAACCAAGCAAGCCTGTAAATGAAATCTGCACTACAATGAAGTCTCACTGCCCCCCTGGCAAAAGGGCCATCTGAAAAAAGAGTAAAATCCAGAAAGGTAGGACAGGATATGGAGAACAGGGAGCCTTGTTATGCTGATTGGCAGGATGTAAATTGCCAGCAGCCACCCTGGAGAAGTGTATGGTGTTTCCTGAAACAGGAAAGAAACAAAGCAACACAGCCTATGGCACTTCCACTTATGGTCCTATAGCTTACGGAAATTAAAATCAAAAACAGACAGCCACCCCAATATTTGAGACGGCTGTGTTCACAAGAAGCTCGTCTACAGTATCAGGTAAATATCCCAGAAAGCAAAAAATGGATAAAGAACTTGTGGCACGTACGTACAATGCAATATCACTCAGCAATGAAATCTGTGTCATCAGGCCCATAGCGGCATAGTGAGTGGATGCAGGTACGGTGATTCTACGTGAACTACGTCACACAGAAAAAGAAACATCATAAGATATCACGAATACACGGAATGTAAACTTGACTACACATGAACTGAATTACAAAATAGAAAAGGGTCTCAAATTTAGAAAACCAACTAGTGCTTGCTTATGGGGAAAGGTGCCTTGGGGTGCTGCATAAAACCAGAGACTGAAATTAGCACAGATAACTTTCCATAAGCCCAATATGTAATAGACAAGACCTACTCCTTGCTCAACGAAATGGACCCAACACCACATATTCAACGCCTAGGAATATACCTGACTAGGAAGAATCTTAAAACCCATGGATATATATGTCTCCATAAGAGAATCAAGGGTGTGTACAGCGGCCGAAAGGCAGCAGTGAAAATCCGATAAATCCCATTATCAAAATAAATTTCGAAAACAAAACACAAAGACAGTGAAATAGAGAGCAATTCTTAAATAATTCACTCAGGGCATGTGATGCAACCGGGATTGACCACATCTACACCCAGAGCTGGTTGAGACATAAGGCTGGACACTTCAGGCTGATAGCATTGGTGAGTTTAGGTGAGCAAATGCACACCCTTTGAAGTCATACTGTATGGTACCTATTCCATGGGTCCCAACTCTTCAGGTTCAAGGGATTCTTCCTCCAGCTAAAACATGCATGTGAAACCCACAGTATGGTCCACCGTGTTATGGGGAAATGATTTAAAATGCATCTCAGTTTTCGTATCCTGGTCCTCGGGTTCACCATTCCAGATGATTTACTAACAGTCTCCCTGCTTGGAGAGTCAGTGCCTTTAACCTCCTGTTTGGCACAGCTTGCAATTTCTGTGCAAGATGAACAGGAATAGGGAGAACCAATGAGAGACTAGCTGTAGGTGTCTGCACGGGCAAATGTAACGCTCATTTCCCACCAGGAAGAGGAATTTACCAAAGGCTCAGCATGCCCTGCCCGAAACAGATTAGGGCCTGAAGCAATCCTGCGGTTTTGTGCCCAGTTCACAAGAAAGCGAGTTGAAGAAAGGAGCTCAGGGGCACTGTAATTCACAAACCTGCAGAGTTATAAATGACAGCTTTCCTCCAAAAATATATTGAAGTAAGCCTGCGAAGGGGACTTGAAAGCGGGGCAGAATTTCAGGAAAACGATTGCAGGGGGTAGACTGGAATTGCCCTGAAAGCATAGGAAAAGAGGCAGAACGTCGACAATGATGCACTTGGCCAAAAAGGGCGTATGCGTTTTTTCCTGAATATATTCAGGAAAAAACGCATACGCCCTTTTTGGCCAACCAAGCAAGCCTGTAAAGGAAATCTGCACTACAATGAAGTCTCACTGCCCCCCGGGCAAGAGGGCCATCTGAAAAAAGTGTAAAATCCAGAAAGGTAGGACAGGATATGGAGAACAGGGAGCCTTGTTATGCTGATTGGCAGGATGTAAATTGCCAGCAGCCAGCCTGGAGAAGTGTATGGTGTTTCCTGAAACACATAAGAAACAAAGCAACACAGTCTATGGCACTTCCACTTATGGTCCTATAGCTTACGGAAATTAAAATCAAAAACAGACAGCCACCCCAATATTTGGGACGGCTGTGTTCACAAGAAGCTCGTCTACAGTAACAGGTAAATATCCCAGAAAGCAAAATATGGATAAAGAAGTTGTGGCACGTACGTACAATGCAATATCACTCAGCAATGAAATCTGTGTCATCAGGCCCGTAGCGGCATAGTGAGTGGATGCAGGTACGGTGATTCTACGTGAACTACGTCACACAGAAAAAGAAACATCATAAGATATCACTAATACACGGAATGTAAACTTGACTACACATGAACTCAATTACAAAACAGAACAGGGTCTCAAATTTAGAAAACCAACTAGTGCTTGCTTATGGGGAAAGGTGCGTTGGGGTGCTTCATAAAACCAGAGACTGAAATTAGCACAGATAACTTTCCATAAGCCAAATATGTAATAGACAAGACCTACTCCTTGCTCAACGAAATGGACCCAACACCACATATTCAACGCCTAGGAATATACCTGACTAGGAAGAATCTTAAAACCCATGGATATATATGTCTCCGTAAGAGAATCAAGCGTGTGTACAGCGGCATAAACGCAGCAGTGAAAATCCGATAAATCCCATTATCAAAATAAATTTCAAAAAAAAATCATAAAGACAGTGAAATAGAGAGCAATTCTTAAATAATTCACTCAGGGCATGTGATGCAACCGGGATTTAACACATCTACACCCAGAGCTGGTTGAGACATAAGGCTGGACACTTCAGGCTGATAGCATTGGTGAGTTTCGGTGAGCAAATGCAGACCCTTTGAAGTCATACTGTATGGTACCTATTCCATGGGTCCCAACTCTTCAGGTTCAAGGGATTCTTCCTCCAGCTAAAACATGCATGTGAAACCCACAGTATGGTCCACCGTGTTATGGGGAAATGATTTAAAATGCATCTCAGTTTTCGTATCCTGGTCCTCGGGTTCACCATTCCAGATGATTTACTAACAGTCTCCCTGCTTGGAGAGTCAGTGCCTTTAACCTCCTGTTTGGCACAGCTTGCAATTTCTGTGCAAGATGAACAGGAATAGGGAGAACCAATGAGAGACTAGCTGTAGGTGTCTGCACGGGCAAATGTAACGCTCATTTCCCACCAGGAAGAGGAATTTACCAAAGGCTCAGCATGCCCTGCCCGAAACAGATTAGGGCCTGAAGCAATCCTGCGGTTTTGTGCCCAGTTCACAAGAAAGCGAGTTGAAGAAAGGAGCTCAGGGGCACTGTAATTCACAAACCTGCAGAGTTATAAATGACAGCTATCCTCCAAAAATATATTGAAGTAAGCCTGCGAAGGGGAGTTGAAAGCGGGGCAGAATTTCAGGAAAACGATTGCAGGGGGTAGACTGGAATTGCCCTGAAAGCATAGGAAAAGAGGCAGAACGTCGACAATGATGCACTTGGCCAAAAAGGGCGTATGCGTTTTTTCCTGAATATATTCAGGAAAAAACGCATACGCCCTTTTTGGCCAACCAAGCAAGCCTGTAAAGGAAATCTGCACTACAATGAAGTCTCACTGCCCCCCAGGCAAGAGGGCCATCTGAAAAAAGTGTAAAATCCAGAAAGGTAGGACAGGATATGGAGAACAGGGAGCCTTGTTATGCTGATTGGCAGGATGTAAATTGCCAGCAGCCAGCCTGGAGAAGTGTATGGTGTTTCCTGAAACACATAAGAAACAAAGCAACACAGTCTATGGCACTTCCACTTATGGTCCTATAGCTTACGGAAATTAAAATCAAAAACAGACAGCCACCCCAATATTTGGGACGGCTGTGTTCACAAGAAGCTCGTCTACAGTAACAGGTAAATATCCCAGAAAGCAAAATATGGATAAAGAAGTTGTGGCACGTACGTACAATGCAATATCACTCAGCAATGAAATCTGTGTCATCAGGCCCGTAGCGGCATAGTGAGTGGATGCAGGTACGGTGATTCTACGTGAACTACGTCACACAGAAAAAGAAACATCATAAGATATCACTAATACACGGAATGTAAACTTGACTACACATGAACTGAATTACAAAACAGAACAGGGTCTCAAATTTAGAAAACCAACTAGTGCTTGCTTATGGGGAAAGGTGCGTTGGGGTGCTTCATAAAACCAGAGACTGAAATTAGCACAGATAACTTTCCATAAGCCAAATATGTAATAGACAAGACCTACTCCTTGCTCAACGAAATGGACCCAACACCACATATTCAACGCCTAGGAATATACCTGACTAGGAAGAATCTTAAAACCCATGGATATATATGTCTCCGTAAGAGAATCAAGCGTGTGTACAGCGGCATAAACGCAGCAGTGAAAATCCGATAAATCCCATTATCAAAATAAATTTCAAAAAAAAATCATAAAGACAGTGAAATAGAGAGCAATTCTTAAATAATTCACTCAGGGCATGTGATGCAACCGGGATTTAACACATCTACACCCAGAGCTGGTTGAGACATAAGGCTGGACACTTCAGGCTGATAGCATTGGTGAGTTTCGGTGAGCAAATGCAGACCCTTTGAAGTCATACTGCATGGTACCCATTCCATGGGTCCCAACTCTCCAGGTTCAAGGGATTCTTCCTCCAGCTAAAACATGCATGGGAAACCAAGAGTATCGTCCACCATGTGATTGGGAAATGATTTAAAATGCATCTCAGTTTTCGTATCCTGGTCCTCGGGTTCACCATTCCAGATGCTTTACTAACACTCTCCCCGCTTGGAGAGTCAGTGCCTTTAACCTCCTCTTTGGCACAGCTTGCAATTTCTGTGCAAAATGAACAGGAATAGGGAGAACCAATGAGAGACTAGCTGTAGGTGTCTGCACGGGCAAATGTAACGCTCATTGCCCACCAGGAAGAGGAATTAAACAAAGGCTCAGTGTGCCCTGCTGGAAACAGATTAGGGCCTGAAGCAATCCTGCGGTTTTGTGCCCAGCTCACAAGAAAGCGAGTTGAAGAAAGGAGCTCAGGGGCACTGTAATTCACAAACCTGCAGAGTTATAAATGACAGCTTTCCTCCAAAAATATATTGAAGTAAGCCTGCGAAGGGGACTTGAAAGCGGGGCAGAATTTCAGGAAAACGATTGCAGGGGGTAGACTGGAATTGCCCTGAAAGCATAGGAAAAGAGGCAGAACGTCGACAATGATGCACTTGGCCAAAAAGGGCGTATGCGTTTTTTCCTGAATATATTCAGGAAAAAACGCATACGCCCTTTTTGGCCAACCAAGCAAGCCTGTAAATGAAATCTGCACTACAATGAAGTCTCACTGCCCCCCTGGCAAAAGGGCCATCTGAAAAAAGTGTAAAATCCAGAAAGGTAGGACAGGATATGGAGAACAGGGAGCCTTGTTATGCTGATTGGCAGGATGTAAATTGCCAGCAGCCACCCTGGAGAAGTGTATGGTGTTTCCTGAAACACGAAAGAAACAAAGCAACACAGCCTATGGCACTTCCACTTATGGTCCTATAGCTTACGGAAATTAAAATCAAAAACAGACAGCCACCCCAATATTTGAGACGGCTGTGTTCACAAGAAGCTCGTCTACAGTATCAGGTAAATATCCCAGAAAGCAAAAAATGGATAAAGAACTTGTGGCACGTACGTACAATGCAATATCACTCAGCAATGAAATCTGTGTCATCAGGCCCATAGCGGCATAGTGAGTGGATGCAGGTACGGTGATTCTACGTGAACTACGTCACACAGAAAAAGAAACATCATAAGATATCACGAATACACGGAATGTAAACTTGACTACACATGAACTGAATTACAAAATAGAAAAGGGTCTCAAATTTAGAAAACCAACTAGTGCTTGCTTATGGGGAAAGGTGCCTTGGGGTGCTGCATAAAACCAGAGACTGAAATTAGCACAGATAACTTTCCATAAGCCCAATATGTAATAGACAAGACCTACTCCTTGCTCAACGAAATGGACCCAACACCACATATTCAACGCCTAGGAATATACCTGACTAGGAAGAATCTTAAAACCCATGGATATATATGTCTCCGTAAGAGAATCAAGGGTGTGTACAGCGGCCGAAAGGCAGCAGTGAAAATCCGATAAATCCCATTATCAAAATAAATTTCGAAAACAAAACACAAAGACAGTGAAATAGAGAGCAATTCTTAAATAATTCACTCAGGGCATGTGATGCAACCGGGATTGACCACATCTACACCCAGAGCTGGTTGAGACATAAGGCTGGACACTTCAGGCTGATAGCATTGGTGAGTTTAGGTGAGCAAATCCACACCCTTTGAAGTCATACTGTATGGTACCTATTCCATGGGTCCCAACTCTCCAGGTTCAAGGGATTCTTCCTCCAGCTAAAACATGCATGGGAAACCAAGAGTATCGTCCACCGTGTTATGGGGAAATGATTTAAAATGCATCTCAGTTTTCGTATCCTGGTCCTCGGGTTCACCATTCCAGATGATTTACTAACAGTCTCCCTGCTTGGAGAGTCAGTGCCTTTAACCTCCTGTTTGGCACAGCTTGCAATTTCTGTGCAAGATGAACAGGAATAGGGAGAACCAATGAGAGACTAGCTGTAGGTGTCTGCACGGGCAAATGTAACGCTCATTTCCCACCAGGAAGAGGAATTTACCAAAGGCTCAGCATGCCCTGCCCGAAACAGATTAGGGCCTGAAGCAATCCTGCGGTTTTGTGCCCAGTTCACAAGAAAGCGAGTTGAAGAAAGGAGCTCAGGGGCACTGTAATTCACAAAACTGCAGAGTTATAAATGACAGCTATCCTCCAAAAATATATTGAAGTAAGCCTGCGAAGGGGACTTGAAAGCGGGGCAGAATTTCAGGAAAACGATTGCAGGGGGTAGACTGGAATTGCCCTGAAAGCATAGGAAAAGAGGCAGAACGTCGACAATGATGCACTTGGCCAAAAAGGGCGTATGCGTTTTTTCCTGAATATATTCAGGAAAAAACGCATACGCCCTTTTTGGCCAACCAAGCAAGCCTGTAAAGGAAATCTGCACTACAATGAAGTCTCACTGCCCCCCGGGCAAGAGGGCCATCTGAAAAAAGTGTAAAATCCAGAAAGGTAGGACAGGATATGGAGAACAGGGAGCCTTGTTATGCTGATTGGCAGGATGTAAATTGCCAGCAGCCACCCTGGAGAAGTGTATGGTGTTTCCTGAAACACATAAGAAACAAAGCAACACAGTCTATGGCACTTCCACTTATGGTCCTATAGCTTACGGAAATTAAAATCAAAAACAGACAGCCACCCCAATATTTGGGACGGCTGTGTTCACAAGAAGCTCGTCTACAGTAACAGGTAAATATCCCAGAAAGCAAAATATGGATAAAGAAGTTGTGGCACGTACGTACAATGCAATATCACTCAGCAATGAAATCTGTGTCATCAGGCCCGTAGCGGCATAGTGAGTGGATGCAGGTACGGTGATTCTACGTGAACTACGTCACACAGAAAAAGAAACATCATAAGATATCACTAATACACGGAATGTAAACTTGACTACACATGAACTGAATTACAAAATAGAAAAGGGTCTCAAATTTAGAAAACCAACTAGTGCTTGCTTATGGGGAAAGGTGCCTTGGGGTGCTGCATAAAACCAGAGACTGAAATTAGCACAGATAACTTTCCATAAGCCCAATATGTAATAGACAAGACCTACTCCTTGCTCAACGAAATGGACCCAACACCACATATTCAACGCCTAGGAATATACCTGACTAGGAAGAATCTTAAAACCCATGGATATATATGTCTCCGTAAGAGAATCAAGGGTGTGTACAGCGGCCGAAAGGCAGCAGTGAAAATCCGATAAATCCCATTATCAAAATAAATTTCGAAAACAAAACACAAAGACAGTGAAATAGAGAGCAATTCTTAAATAATTCACTCAGGGCATGTGATGCAACCGGGATTGACCACATCTACACCCAGAGCTGGTTGAGACATAAGGCTGGACACTTCAGGCTGATAGCATTGGTGAGTTTAGGTGAGCAAATGCACACCCTTTGAAGTCATACTGTATGGTACCTATTCCATGGG